>NC_083765.1:30608203-30868203 GCF_963514075.1 Conger conger
GCTGAAGTGAATGAAGCTGTTACTTTTAGAGTATTGTGTCTGGTGGCGTGTGGGCGCGCGTGTGTTTGTGTGTGTGTGTGTGAGCGAGCCCATGTCTCAGTCTTTATACCTCCCTTGGTGCCTCCTAGAAGCTGTTGCCTACTCTGTTGGCACGTGATAAATTGCTGCTGGCTTTTATAAGATGCACTCAAAGTTCATTTGCATCATTTGTTCTGATACCCAAGCACCAGATCGTCTTGCAGTTTAGCCCCCCCCCCAAAGAAACGCTTGTGGGCAAATACATTAGCATAAGCTTTCAGCTGGCAAGCTGACACTGCTATTAAGAAGACCAGAATACTTATTCATTTTATGGGGACATAAAGAATTACTGCTGAATAATATCCAAGATGTTGTTTAATTATTCATATTATGACCAAGCATTTTCCTACATTTTAATGCACTGCTTGTTGCCAGTAGTCACGCTCAAAGCTTTGCTTGCACTGATTTGTGTTTGCATACAGAGATTGGAAATCTATTACTTTTTAATTGGTGGATTGTGCTACATTTGCTTAATAGGGTTTACAGGCTCACATGATACCCTTTCAGATTTATGATTGGTGGGTAAGAGTGGCCTGTAGGGACATATAAGTGGCATCTGGCAATAATAAGAGTGCCAGACACAAACCTGCATTGCATTCCCTATGCTTCTCCGTGGATTGTTTGGGTTTGTTCCCGAAAGACAGCAGGCAAACGGTTTCTCTCTGGGTGTCATTCCCGTTACGGTTTAAAGTCAGGTTCCAGGAGGTTGAGTGACAGCAGGGAAACATTAGCATTTCATCACTTGGCAATGGAGACGACCAGGCCTGGAGAGCACAGAGAGCGTGCCCTGAATACACCTTACTACTCCAGTTTGGCAGCAACAGTACAGCTGTAGTAATGTGGCACAGGTGGTGTTTATCGTAACTTCAGAATGCAGTCTTTTCTTTGTTTCTTTTTTATCCAAAAAATAATTTTGTTTGCATCACAGCCAAAACTGAACAGTTTTTGTGAATCATGCACGGTTGAAGCTTGAGCACTCTCTCAAAACTAAAAATCTGTAATTGACTTCCACAGAATGGTGTAAATTGATTTTTAAGATGATTAATATTTATGCATATTAGCACAGCAATTATGAAATGTGAGAGTTTTTATATGCTCCTGTACATGTTCTTTAACAAAGGGTGCGACATTCCAGTGTTCAGCTAGCATATCATTCAGCCACCTCACTGAAATGTATCCAGCGTTATTTAGCTACAGGCTGCTACCCAAGGGCAGCCGTGTGGAGACTGAGATTACTCCCCCGTTACACAATCCTTCTTTATGCCTCATGTGTTTCTGTGCTCCTCTCCTGATGACAGGAACTCCGGGACTCTGATAAAAGTGGCACTGACCCAGTGATGAAAGCAGGACACGGTGTTCCTGTCAGATCGTATCGAATGCATTACCTGCCGCAATTTGGACCTGACCTCCGAAAGTCCTCTGATAATCTTTTTGTACAGGGACAGGAATGTCTATTTTATCAGTTCATTAAAACAACAAAAAGAGAATCAGAAAAGTGTTGCTTCTGCTGATGGCGTGTTTTTGCAGGTCACCCGCAGGGGCGAAGAGGGGGGTGAGAAACACAACGCTCCCTGGGTTTCATTGCGTGTTTAATTGATCGTGTTATTGCCCCGGACCTCCGAATGCTCCAGCTCCTGGGCTTGATCCAGCTGATATATTTACTGTGGGCACCACTGGACTCTAGCTGCCGGCCTGGAGAGAAAGCAAATCCCTGGCACCTGCGACTCTGCGGGATGAGAGTCTGTTGTGGACGGATAAGCCCTTGTGGTGATGGAGCTGGGGTTTTAGCGAGCGTTTTATTGGCTGTGACCTGACACAGCTCGTCTTTGACAGGTGGCCCAGGCAGATGGCCTCCTCCAATGGGCTTTGCCGCTACGGCGCAAGGATCGACTGCTGCTGGGGATGGACCCGGCGCTCCTGGGGCCACTGCCAGCGTGAGTAACTGCTGCTTTTGGGGGTGAATCGGGCCTAGCTGGGGCTTCTACACCTTGTATTTGCTTTAACCTTATCAACGTAGTTTGAAGGCAATAGCGGGGGCTCTCTGGTATTGTACACACAAACACACACTGGGGCGTCACATTGGCTGTCTTGAAACACGACAATCTTTGACCAAAGATTGATTCCCGTAGCATATAGCTGGTGTATAAACTGACACATGCAGTGTTCATGCTGTGATGCAGTCAAGTCTGCTAGCCATTTGGAGAATGAGGGAGGAACACTGCGGGTTGAATGTCAGGTCAGGTGACTGGTGTGGCAGGTGCTGTAAACACAGGTGTGCATTTCATTTCTCCTGGCAGATTGTTTCCATGAAGTGTTGGTTATGTACTAGGAGGCATTTATGGAGACACAAAAGCTGTAATTCAGTTGAGCTCACAGATATATGTAACTTCAGGGTAGCTATGAATGAGAGTGATTTACAAGTCTAAATAACTTTGCATAAGCAGTGTACTGGGATGCACATTGTTCTATTGTCAACAGGTGTACAAAAGATCAAATTAAATCTGGAGGACAATGAGTTATATCATGAGGCTATGAGAAAATTGCCATGGGCATTTTTAATATCGATAATGCTATTTTACTTTTGCCTATTTCCTTGATAGCTTCAATAACGCCCTGTGGAGTATTTGTTGAAAAAGCTGAATATATTTTCATGAAACATTTGAAAATGTGAATAAAGACCCAAAGCACAGACTGACACATTTGAGACACGCTCCATGGCTGCTGCATGGGTTTGAGCTGTCGCTTGCTATGGAAGTGTGATAAATTGAGGCTTGAGCGCACATTTAGAGAAGAGTCTGCATGTTCCCATAACTGCCTTGAAGCTCTAACTAATCGTTAACACTTTCTCGACCGTGTTGCAATGCTTCTCTTTACATGCGCTTTAGAAATCACTGACCTGACATGCAAATTGCCATTTTCCTTGTCATGTGCTTGTTTTGATCTCATGTGTTGTCAATATGTTACCATTAATGCCACACTTTTCTCCCGGCTGTATGGATGTATTTTGGGTTGAAAGAGAACACATACGGCATTACAGTTCCTGTCAAAAGTGTTTATTTTTTTCTGAAAGCGTTTTAAACAGTCCAATGGATGGTAAAGAGTAAGGTTCCAGCAACAGGCAACAGTAGAATATGCCTCAGCCCTCATGCATTCCTGTGCGAGTGTGCATTTACACTTTCAGCACAGTGGCCTAGTCCCACAAGTCACGGAGTCTCAGGGCACATGCCTGTCGAGTTATCCTGTAACTCCGGGCATGCTGACCCTGTTCCTGAACAATCTTTCACCATTCGGAAAACACAAGTTGTGTTAATGAGATTCCAACCTAAGCCCTGTTTGAGAGGCAGAAGCAGAGAGAGGCCGGTCACCAGGGCCACTGGCGGGGCAGAGCGATGCTCACTGCTGGGATTTTAGCAGCCATATGTTTGGGTGTAGAGCAGGTCGGAGTTGAACCGACCCTCAGTATACTGTTCCTCAGCTTTTAGTGCTGTCCTTCCTTGATCTTCATGTTCCAGTAGGAACTAGGTTCATAATGATAAGCTTGTGTGTGGCCCTTGATAATTAAGGGCCACACTGTACCTTACATTTGCTGTGTCTGTTATTTCCTACTGATCTACAGCCGCACAAAGTATGGGCTGTCTAAGGTATGCTTGTAAATTAAGCATAACATGGAGACTGATGTCGAAATAATAAAATGCACGGCAGCCAATTTTTTTTTTCAGTGAACTAGTAAATACTTTTGATGGGACCTGTAACTGGGTGTGATAATGCTTGTGCCAAAATGCGTGTGTTGCCTGTTGAATGGTTTCACCTTAAAACATCCCCTTCCATAAAGGGCTTCCCTTACCCACCACACATTTAAGGTAACAGTATCCCCTCCCATCCCCACGCCCACTTAACCGCTGAAAGAAGGCTGTTTGTTATCCAATGCCTCAAAAATCCTCTCAACACAACAGCCCCAGCACCACTAAGGAAACCATCGGAACTCAATCACTAACCTCCTCGGGTTCCTGGGCCTTCACAGAAGACCGCGGCCATCGCGCATTACAGCGGTCAGTTGGGCAGCGCGATTAGATCGCCGCTATCAGGTCACGCCTGCCCTTACCCCCGAG
Source organism: Conger conger (assembly GCF_963514075.1). Classification (NCBI taxonomy): domain Eukaryota; kingdom Metazoa; phylum Chordata; class Actinopteri; order Anguilliformes; family Congridae; genus Conger; species Conger conger. Next base: position 30,612,391 of record NC_083765.1, read on the forward strand.
CTCAGCGATCTGTACGGGTTGACTGGTCGCACAGAATGAGGAACCTAATGAAATGTCCCGCCAAATTTCAAGCCTCAGTAACCCAGGCGGTCCGACTTTGAGCTTGACTACAGACAGGTTCCATTTGTAGCACCTTGACATGTTATATAGCCACCAAAATGGGAGAAGACACGCTGGTGCTGTACCCAGGTAGCTATGTTCACGCAGGCTTTTCTTAGCCAAACAGCTAAATATGTTCTGAAAAAAATGTTTAATATATAGTATATATATGTACAAATGTTGTGACCAGAAAGACATTTGCTCATCATGCTTTTTCAGTGATCCTATGGTATATTCACAGTCACTGAAGAAGTGCCTTGATAAATAAATGAACAAATAAATAATATTATTTTATATTATTATTTCATTAATAAATACATCTAAGTCTGTAAATGTATAAATGCTGTAGAACAGAGGGCCCCACGAGGTCCTGAGCTACAGGAATTTGAGATTAGGTTCTCATGAATAGGGTGGTCATTTTAGAGGACCTAGAGAATAAAGAACCCTGTCACAGAATACCTGAAGATTGTTGAACACATCCTATTAAGGTTATGCTGGAGAGATGATCTGGGTTTGAACTAAAAGTTCAAGCCTCATATCAATTCTTCCAGTCTCTGGCTTTGATCTCACATGGAATGTGTAATTCCAGAGTGAATCTTGGACCATTCCACTGTGGATCATCCCTTGGAAAAGAAAAACCTCCCAGTGAGGATATACCTTGGCAGTTTAAGTGAAAAAGAGAATGAAATCCCTACGTTTGGGGAAAACATGACTACTCATCAAGAAAACATTATTTTTAAAAAAGATGAAATGTATAGATCAATTGATACTGTGTCCTTAAACTGTGGTGGCTTTGGTTCTGCTCATTGTTTAACTGAATGTAAAATTGTTGACTGTGCTGTCTTAGAGAATGTACTGTAATTGATTCATTAAAAAGTGGCTGTGAGGCTTATTACATGCCAGCAGAAAAAACAACCCAGCAATATTCATGATATATAAATTAATACTCATACACTTTTTAAATACACTTTTATAAATGAAAGATGACAGTAGATCTGTACTGCATGCCTGTTTGAGACTGTTTGTGTTTGTAAGGTTTTAGGAATGCTTGCTTGTCCAGGGACCAAGTGCAGCCTCCTTTCATGTTTCCTTTTTTAAAGAGAAAAGCCTGGAATTTCTTTTTTTGGACATTTGTTTTCCAGCTCCCTTCGTCTTAACGCACAGGGTAGTCGGGATAAGGTGCCGGCCCCAAGGTTAGCTCAACATATTTCTTGAAATAATCTTGGCAAGTTGTGTCCTGAAGGCACGTCCTCTGAATCCTCGGTTAACTTATTATATTTAGCTCCCCTCCAGCAGAAAATATTTCAACCCCCCCCCCAGCTCACCCCTCCCCCCTTTACAAACACCTTGCATTTTCTCTGCCACTGTTTGTGTCAACATATGTCAAAAGAATGTGAGCCTTTTTCAGTCAATGAGCTTTGATTTCCTGCTCAGTGGCTTTTCTGCTTAGTCATTTACTTGCATAACAAACATGTTGCTTTTGAGGAGAAAGCCTTCTCGTTTGAACAGAAAAAGAGAGTGGTTAACATTAAGCTAAATCAGGGGAAAGTCCAGTAAGTGGAGGTTTTAATAAGAGCGGTGATCTATTTTGTGATTGGGCACAAGAGCACAAAAGGGGTGTACGTAAGTCAATGTGGTCAGAGGTATTTCTAAAAGAGGACAGATTTTACGAGGTAAATGAATGCAGGATATTTTCTCGGCAGACTCTTAAAAGCAGCTGCCCTTCTCTGAACCAAAAGCATGGATTGGCTTATTCTGAGCACACTCTTTTTCTATTGCCTCTTTTCTATTTCCATTGGATTTAGTCAGGAGTCATCTGACCTGATAAGGAGTCAGCCCAGATAAACTTTGATGACATTACATTTATCGGTTTCCATATGTGGCAAAAATGTCTCTTATGACCAAATTAGGGGTTCTGTTTTACTTTGTACTTTTACCCTTCTAGTTAATCAGAGCCTTAATCTTATGACTGAGGCTTTAACAGGCTGGCCTTCAACACCCTATCTTATATCATAGGTTTTTAAAGCAGGTTAACAGGGTCTCTTGATTAGATTACACAATCCAATGAAGTGAAAGGCACTTGATTATATTAGCTGCTTATGGGAAAAAAGAGACAGACTAATGCCACTGAATGCCACAATGAACAGTGTCTCTTACAAGACAAGGGGATATTCAGACCATGTCAAACTGAGAAATGCAGGTTCAAGCTTGACTTGTTTTTAAATCTATGACTGATTTCCATTGCAATCAATATCCCTAATACACCTAAGGATTATTTATGTTCCGCACCATTAGAGTACTATAGCAACACACATACACACAGACACACACGCTCACAGAGAATAAGCTATGTGTCTGTGCCGTCAAAAAAAGAAAACAACATTCCTTGCAGGGTATTCACTCAAAAGAATGTTCCGTAGAAGCCACTGCAGGGGTAGTGATGATGTCATTAAACATAGCAAGTCAACACCTGGCCAGTTAGCTTGACAAATGGGAGTAATAGCTAAACTTTGCTGCCACTGGATTAAAACACTCAGAAGTGTTCCATTGACAGTTTCACAAGTCTCAGTGGCTTTAATGTAAATATATCAATTAAGGCCTATTTATTTGTGTCACAGATGCACTTATTTAGAGTTTCATAAATACAAAGAAACCTGTTTTCTATCAGACAGAAAGCGTACTTCTTCTCTTGTTGTCTCTATCTAAATGTCAGCAATAATTAATTGCCAAATTGCCCAGTATTATAACACACTCAATGATGCTTTTAATGGTAATTAGCAACACTTGGCTGCATCCCACACAGGTCTACTTAGCATTCAGAAAGCATCACCATCAAATAAAAAAGAGCACGTTCGGTGTTTGGCTATGAAAAGAAAAGGTGCTATAAAGTTATACGATCCTCATGGTTGAACGGTTTGTAGCATTCAAAGAATATAATTTTTATTTATTCACTTTCTGCTCTGAGTCACAATGGGGCTCCCATCTGTTGCCTGTCAGTGATGGTTATTTTATCATCAGATTCTGTTTTTGCTTGTTATCGATTCATCATATCACTTGTCATTTCCCCTAAGTGGACTCTTGTTAATTCTGGGGTGGATAATTTTGGATTATGCAACTGCACCCAGTCATGCAGACACATGTAACTCTCATAATGAATGAAATATTAATCACCATGCCTTTTTACTGCCTTTTATAATGTCCTGTAGAGCTCACCACAGAACAGCTGGGCTATCTGGACATGTAGACATGTCTGGTATTAAATGAAAGGCGTGAAAGCTCTGAAATACTGAGCAACATTTACCGTAGTAATGTAGTGCTAGTGCTGTTTCAGGGCATAAAAATCATCCAGTTAAAGGGATGTTTCACAGATACTTTTGCTATAGGTGCAATTGAACAGCTCTTTCAGTTCTCCAAAATGTACTCAGCATTAGCTGACACCTCCCTACACTGCATACCTCAGTGGTTCCAGTGATTCTTAAGCTTTTTTACACCCAGGCACCATTCTGATTTGTTTGATTTCTGTTTTGCCCCATCACATAATACAAAATACCAGGACAATCGATTTACTCTTGAATTCGCAAAACAAATGCTTACCATACCTACTGATGATGACCCAAGTTGTTTTACGTATTGCTAGAGTAGACAGTACATGTATTTCTGAATATGTGTATAATGCTAGTTAATTAATATGATTTGCTGTCACACAGTGTTAGTAATACGTCCAATCTTATTATTGGGGCCCCTGTTATTCAATCTCTGTGTGACCCAGTACAAACATCCCAGGTATGGGCCCCTAATGCACATATTAAGATCCAATGTCATATACAGTCCCCTCCAAAAGTATTGGAACAGCAAAGCCAATTCCTTTATTTTTGCAAAAAAATAAAAAGACACGAGACAAGAGTTCAGAATTTCAGCTTTTATTTCCTGGAATTTTCACCTAGATGTGTTAAACTACTTAGAAGAGAGCACCTTTGGCATCAGACCACCAAATTTTTAGGTGAGCAAAAGTATTAGAACAGAGATTATTTAAGTAAATTAAAGTAAATAACACATATCCCTTGCTTGCAATAACTGCATGAAGCCTGTGACCCATTGACTACAGCATTATATGGACAACTATAGCATTCTTCTTCTTGTTGTTTGTTTCAGGGTGGGTTTCCCTTCAATCTCCTCTTCAGGAGGAAAAATGCATGCTCAATTGGGCTAGGGTCTGGTGATTGACTTGGCCAGTCTAAAACCCTCCCGAATGAAATCCTTTGTTGTGTTGGCAGTGTTATTGGGTCATTGCCTTGCTGCATTATGAAGTTCCTCCCAATTAGTTTAGACACATTTCTCCGTAAGTTAGCAGACAGAATGTTTTTATCGACTTCTGTATTCATCCTGCTGCTTTCCTCTTGAGTTACATCATCAATAAAGATGAGTGAGTCCACTCCAGAAGCAGCCATAAAAGCCCAAGCCATGCCACTTCCTCCATAGTGCTTCACGGATGAGCTTGTATGTTTTGGTTCATGAACAGATTCCTTCTTTCTTCACACTTTGGCCTTTCCATCACTTTGGTAGAGGTTAATATTAGTCTCATCAGTCCATAAAACTTTGTTCCAGAATTGTTGTGGCTCATCTCTGTACTTCTTTGCAAAATGTAATCTTGCCTTCTGATTCTTACTTCTGATGAGTGGTTTGCATCCTGTGGTATAGCCTAAAACATATTGCTGCTCTATAAGTCTTCTTCGAATGGTTAATTGAGATACATGTGGAGAATATTTGTGATGTCACTGCCTGATGTTTTGGGGGTTTTCTTCACAGTTGTCACAATGTTTCTGTCATCAACTGCTGTTGTTTTCCTTGGTTGACCTGTTCAATGTCTGTTGCTCAGTACGGCAGCTGTTTCTTTCTTTTTCAGGACATTATTCCAAGTTGTTGTACATGCCATCCCTAATGCTTCTGCAATGGATTTTCCCTCTTTTCTGAGCTTCAAAATATGCTTTCTTTTCTCTCAATGACAGCTCTCTGGTCTTCATGTTGGTTTATCTTTTCAAACACAAATGCATCTTCTTAAAGATGATTGCATTTTGTCTTCACAGACAAAACCCAAGGCTAAAACCAAGAGTGGATATTCAGAACTATTTATTGTTTAACCAATCAATCTAATAGGACACATCTGGGCAACAAGTCACATGTTCCAATACTTTTGCTCAACTAAAAATTGGGTGGTCTGATACAAAAGGTGATATGTTCTAAATTGTTTAACAAATCTAGATAAAAAATACCAGGAAATAAAAACTGAAACTTGTATACCCGTTGACCTCAAACTCAATGGTCTTCTGTGTATACCAAAACAAAGGAATTGAACTGTTCCAATACTTTTGGAGGGGACCGTATATACAGTATATACAGAAATGACTACATACTGAATAGCACATTGTCTTATAATTTTATGAAAGCTTGGCTTGCTGCTTGACTGCTGCACAGCAAGAAGACATAAAAATGATAATGATGATGGATGGAGTGTTTATATACTGTAGTTATCAGTACAACTGTGTGCCATTGGATGTGCCTTATCTTTCTTGTTTTGTTTTTTTTGGCTGCCCTACAGCTGTCTGTCAGCACGGCTGTAAACACGGGGAATGCGTTGGGCCGAACAAGTGCAAGTGCTTCCCTGGGTACACCGGAAAGACCTGTAATCAAGGTAGGCCAGTGCTTGGGACTCAAAGATAATTATGCATTCAGCGAGTCTGGACTGACTGCAGTCCACCAGAGAAGTAGAGAGGTCATTCTCACAGCTCTGTATAACAGCAGGAGAGTGTGCTGTTATTGCCCAAGTCCTCTGCCTTCACTACAGCGACTGATTTGGCCAGGCCAAAAAAAGTGTGTGTTATGTCTGAATGTTGTTTTCAGAAGGAATAGCAAGTGCAAAACGGTGCCTTTCTTCAGAGCTTTATTATCAAGAGGTGTATTCATACTCTTTATCAGAATTCTTAACCTAACCGAGAGGCAGATAGCATTATTCAGTGCAGCAAATGTTGGTTGTTTGCGGACATTTTTAAGCACCATTTCAAAATACATTGCCAGTGTTGTCATGGGTTACATTTTGGTAATTGATTCAGAACAACAAAGCACTTTTGATGACAGCTGCACAGGATGGAGATTAGCAACAATCACTGATCTCTTCTGACTTCCATTAGTTATCTTCAATATGCCACTACCTTTGGATGGAAATGAGTAAAAGATAACAGTGAAAATGTACAGTGTTTTTTTCAATAAGCTGTTGTGCTGTTCAAGGCCAGTATGAATATGAATCATAACTGATTCATAATGTATATCGATTTATATTGTCTCTCTCATGAATAACTAACAAATTGTCAGTAAGCAGAGGAATTACAATGTGGCAGAATGACAGAATGGCAGTAATCAGTTCTTGCTTCGATAGTGTGGGTTTTGCGTGATTAGTCTAATTGCATAATTTGAAGACTTCCCTGTCCCTGGAAGCTGTGTTAGAATCACTGTGTAAGAAAGTCTGCAAAAGATGCCAAAGATAGTCACTGAAAAGCAAGCCCAAGCTGTAGAAATGTTTTTATAACCTGATTACTGTTGGTTACTTATTAATTATTGGTGACTGAGTGAAATCAGTGTTCATATCTGCAAAATGATAGTAGGTATACAATTACAATTAAAAAAGGATCCAACATTTCAATTTGAATGACCCACTGTGTCCATATCTCTGGAGAAGTAACAACTGCCAGCCATCTCCATATTCTGTTCAAATGACTCTGTCGTACAGACACTTCCATGTTTTGTTTTTGTGAATCTCAATCTCCTGTAGATTTACTCTAAAAACAGCTCCGTGCACATACCCATAAAAGGGATGATAAAAGGGCAAAAGCTGTTCTGCATTGGGATCCAGCCATATGACCTGGGCATTACTTCTGCTGCCACACCAGGTCATCTGTGAAACTTACATATTGAATTTCATTGGCTAGATTATCAAGTTCAGCACTGGTTGTATCAGGTTGGTTTCTGTGCTCTCTGGGACAAATTGGGCAATTATTTTTAGAAATGTCTTTCAAAAGGTGACAGCAAATAGTGATTTACATGGGTTGAGTTTTCAATTTTTGAAAGTTGGTTTGAGGGAGGGCTTTCGAGAGTTAAAATGAGAGTGTTGCACAGTATTGTCTGAGGCGCTAGACCACACTGAGGCACAGATATGCTCTGATTGAAGCCATTAAATGTTTCATTTAATGGCACAGAAATTGATTTAGATTTATAAAATAGTCTTCTCTCCACAAGATAGCAATTGGATAACGTGTAATTAAAAAACAAGGGACTTAAAATCCTCGGCGGAATGTGGAAATTAGCCGTCTCATCTTTCTCCTTTAAGAGGGTTTACACCACTTTGGTTAGGTGCAGCCTTTTGACAGCTTTACTCTGCCTGATTGGTCCATGAACAAGAAAAGATGATTTCCACAGTGCAGTCATTATCGATTTAATTTAATTTACCAAGCAAAATGTGATTAGAATTGCTGTGTACCATTTGCTTTCAAAACAAATGGTACATTCAATTGTGAGACATCATTTGTCAGTGTTGAATCTGGGACAATGCTATGATTGAAACCTTAAACTGAGCTACGCAATGAGAATACAACCATGAACAAAATGTATATGTTAAAAACCAGTAGGCCTTAATTCAGTCGGCAGAATTAGATATTTTCTATGTGCTTCCTGTAGTTTTGTTCACTTGCAAAACCACCAAAAAATAGAGAAAAATAAACTTTGGACATACCATAATTTCACACAAAACAACATGACATAGCAAGTAAAGTCTTTTTATCTGCCAACCGTGGCTACATCTTAATCTCATAAACTGCTTGCTTCCAAGTACTGGTGACACATTATTTATGTTTCTCTACTGTCATCTGACTTAGCAGCTATAATTTGGCATCTATTTAAAGAATGCACTTCTCCAGAAATTCCTCTTTGTATACACTTGCTCATACACTATTAGACAAACACGCGTGACCACAAGTTCTCTCGGTCACTGTAATGTGAAGACAGATGCATGACTGAGACACACTTTGAGTAACAGGAACACGAAGAGCCTCCTATTCAGGAGACGGGTGTGTTGGAATGGGAGGGAGGTCCCAGAGTGAATGAAAGGCTGAAATGCTGGAGGAAGGGTGGGTTGAAATAAGATCTAAGCAGTACTGCGATCTCTACGCTAGTTACGTCTCATCTCCGAAGCAGACTGAAAGGCAGGGACAAACCTTCAAGAGCCCCAGAGTGGGTTCACATCCTCTCTCAGAAACAGAGGAAACAGCCCCAATGTCAGGACTGTGCTAGAGGGAGAGAGCTACGGTAAGCAGCAGCCTTTAATCCTCTGTAGATCGCATTAAAATGTTCCTGCATTTGGGAATATCTGTCAATCAATCAATCAATATTTAATATAGTGTAGTACCAATTGTTGTCAAATGGAACTTTACTTTGGACATTTTCCAGAGGGAATACATTTTTTTTCATATAAATGCCCCCCCCCCCCCCAATTAGAGGTGACAGAGCTGAACACATTTTTATTTCTTACACATTTTTTAACCACACATGACAGTGCAGTAGGAATTGAAATGGAACTGCTCAGTTTCTGTAATCCCCAGCTCTACATATCATTTCAGTATAATTCAGCCATCCATTATCAATCAGCATGAGAAATTTACATGATCTCCCTCTCAAGAAACACTGCTAAAGTTTTGTAAATTGGCCTTTTACAAATCTACAATTTTTTTCCTCTATGCAGAAAACTGTGCAAAAAAACGCCAACTCCCAAACTTCTGAAAATGTGTGCCTGAGGCACCCGGCTATTAAACAGAGCTGAATTAATGAGCCATGTGAATCTTTAACTGAACCCAAACTGCAAACCATGGTATAACATGCTTTATGACATTACAACTGAAAAGGAACAGCAAAAAAATAAGACTGGTAATAGATTGAAATTTGGCACGTGGTGGCTAGGAAATGGTGGCTAAAAGGGCAATTTTAAAAGTACTTTTTTAATGAGTAGACACCATTTTCAAGTTACTTCCAACTTAATTGTAAAGTGTCACAAACAGCATATGAATCGTTCAGCCATGTGGGTGTTTAAAAAAGCAGATGGTCTCCATTTCCCAGAACAAAATAAACTCATTAAAAATCTAATTTGGTCAGATGTGGTGTGGAAAAGGGAATACATTTTCCCCTCACAGATCAACTCATTTTAATAAAAATGATTATTTCTAGTGATAGGGACAAATGTATTATTCCAAGAATATCCTGAAGCTCCCCCTGGGAAAAATAAAGCTTTTCTATTCTATTCCATTTTATATCTGTTGTCTTGCAGACCCTCTTACACACTTTAAGGCTTCTGTTAGATAATGGTAATGTTGTGCTTTTTAATTTTAACAAAATGTTTTTCTCCGCAGTGGTTTTCTTAGTGGTAACAATTGCCAAACCTTTTTTCCCCATGTGAACATTACCGTCCTTTACATTAGCATCAGTCAACCATCCTCTCACACCTGTATTAGCTTTCTTGTTCCATCCCATTTAGTGAGGAGCAGAAATCCCAGCACTGGCATATGCCTCTGCATCTGCACATGGACCCAACCCCAGAGTTCACTGTTTTCAAAACTGCTTAGATTTCAAACACAGTTTTGGTCTGTTTCTTAACTGACAGCTTGTTGTATTCGTTTCTGTTAGTCTGGAAGCCCAAACCTCGCCTCTCGCTATCTTCACAATGGTATTTATGAGTTGAAAGTTGAAGGCAGCTGCTGGGATTATAGTTGATGCAATGCGTGTCATCATATAATTAGTCATAACCCCACTGTATTGTCCAATTAGAATGCATTTGATCTTTCCACTGGACCCCTGTTCAAGGTCGCGTTTGTAGCTGTCTTTCATTGGGTACTTGGATGTTGGGGAAAGTTGGCGGGGGGAGGGGGATGAGCAGGGGCACAGAAGCCAACCAATGTGGGTTTGGATGAGTTACAAAGAGCTTTTTCAGAACGACAACAACAAAGCACCTAAACTATTCCAGCATTGCAATACCGCCCAAGTATTGGGCCATCTCATCTTTCTTAGTTTGACACCGAACGTACGAAAGCTAGTGGAGGAAGAGGACTGCCATCATGTGTCACAAGTTAAAAACAATGTTTGCTTTTTTTGTTTGCGGAGCAAGGTTTCATGAAATGAATTGCAGCCTAATGTGCTTCACAATGAAAAATACACGATAAGAGGTAAAAGACTATTTGAAAAGAAACAGACAGGGTAATTACAATATGTAGTAAATAACACATTGCTCTTATTCATGTATTGCTGTTATTTTATACACAAGGTGAAGGTGAAAACTGAAGTAATGGAAAAGTGGGAGAGGCTCCCACTGCCACCCCCTCTTCCCCCCTTAGGAATGTGGTTTGGTGAGATCCGTCTGATCCATAGGTGTTTCCGTTCACTCCTCTACCTGTTTTGCTGTCTGTTTTTTTCCCCCCTCTGGCTTCTCGAGAAGACGAGGAGTATTTAACCCCCCCAATATGGGACAGTCATCCTCCTATCTTTCTCCCCACGGACCTCCAGCCAGCAGGTGGCGCTCCAGAGGGTGAGCTATTCCACTGATCACGAGGCAACCCCCTCCTTCCACCTGCCCCCGCATGGCTCACCCTGAGAGAGATTGAATGCCTTTCTTCCTCGAGCAGACGCCAGCGCTTTGCCAGGCAGCCAGAATGACATGCCAAAGCCAAGCATGACATTGCACCAAGCAGTGGCACCTCCTGAGTCTCGAAATCCCTCTTTTCTTTTGACTTTCTTCTCTCCTTCTCCTGATTGTAGCTCAGAAAGGCTGCCGCACTGTTCTTTGTTGCTCTGTCCATTTTGTTTAAGGACCATTTTGTGCATATGCATTTGTACTTGTCTTAATTTTTTTTTTTCCACGAATCATATATATTCTTGTTTTTTGTTTTTTGTTTTATTTCAGGCCACAATCATTCAACTTATTTAGAAAAATGGAGGAAACTCTCCATTATCTCTTTTTATGCTCAGTTTTCTTTTGTGCAATAATGAAGCTATCCTCATTCCAGAAGGTTCCGCATGTTCTGTTTCCTCTGGAGAACAATGCGTACAATTGTAACCAGCACTGATAAAGACCAGCACATTCCTTGCCAGGGTCTTAAATCTCCTCCAGTGATAGTGGTGTGTGTGTCTGTTTGGCAATGCGGGAAAGGGGGGGGGGGGGGGGGACATACCATACCATAGAAAAAGACATGGATAATAAATCACTTCTCTTAATGCTTCAGCTAATGTGATTTCAACAGTTCATCTCCAGTGGAATCCCAGACAGTGCCCTGCACATCCCTCTGTTTTGTCCACTATGAGGAAGCAAGTTGACCGCTGTGACTGCTGTCTCCTTTTCAGACCTTCTCCCCTCTTGCCCCCTATTCCAGGGAGAACGCCCTTGCTTACTTGTTTGGCATGTGCTATTGCTCAAAGCTGAATAATCCCCTTTCAGCTTTTCCAGCTTGGTGCAGGTGAAGATCCATGTCCGCACCATGGTGTTGTGCTTTCATTTTGTTGCCTTGTCTTACTGTTCACAGTTGCTCTCGCTGTTGACAGTCTTTGATGGGAATTCTGTTGCAAGGGTAGCCTGGTGAAGGCCAATGCGGACATGCTGATGTACTTTCTTTGTGTTACAACAGTACTGTACTGCCCAGATTCACCAATACTCAGTCAAGAGGGTGCTAGTCATGAAAATGTCCTCATAATCAGGGTTTTTCTTATTTTCTTTCTTTGTACGACATTAATGTTACTGAACAAGAAGCAACTCTGAGACTTGATTATGTTGGAGATAACAACATATTAACCATGACATGTAGGTACATTACATTGAGATATTTTGACTGTTTTACATGCAGAGAAAACATTTTGTTTTGTCATGGAATAGATGATTATCATTAACAAGATAGATCAGCTTGAAAGGGTCCGTTTCTCTCAATTATGGTAAAAGCCGTCCTTTAATTATGACTGCATTTGCAATCTCACAGGCAAAAGGTGAAGCTCAGTTTTTCATCATACAAAAATACACAAATTGGCTGAGCCTGAATGATACATTTTTCTGACACCTCTTATTTAGTTAAATGTGTAGTTTGAGTATCAAACAAACTTGGGTTAAAATAGTGTTTTGAACCTGCTGCATGCAAGTGCCAGTGCCATCCAAGTGCCGGTTGTAAAATATGAAGAGCATACATAATGAAGGTTGAGGTCACTGGAATGTTCAAGTCTTGATTTAGTTGTAGATAAAAATTCTGAGCTCCTTTAAAATCATCTTAGATCTGTGGTTTGTGGAAGTGAGATACAGTGCAGAAAGAGACAGTGAAGGCTGGCATTACTCTCCGCCCGCCATTCCGTTTTCACCACTCCTCGATCGTGACGTTCCACAGGGCTTGAACCGGCCAATTAACATTAACCCTGCGGAATATGGAGTGAAGTCCAAGAGCCATTCATCTATTTAAAACTGTATCATCTGTCAAATATAGACAGCGTGCCGGACATTTTCCCAGAGCTAAAAGCGGTGCCGTTTACTCTGAAGTAGGCCAGGCTGTCACTCCCGTACAGTGGGCAGTCTATTTTAACATGGCACGATTACACCACGGAAACACACGGCGTGCGCGGCTTTAAAAAACGCCTCTGAAACTTATACAGTTGTTATTTTATTATTAGACTATCTCACCACTCCTGACCCCCTCAATGGGCCATTCTAGTGCCTGGATGACACTCTGGTGGAGTTACAGGACAGAGAGGCCCACTGCAATCCTGTCAGGCCCCATGTTTAAAACACATAGGAGAGGGTGGGGATGTTTTACTGGGGAGGTATGACCAACAAAGATATAGGATGGTTATATTTTGCTGGGAAATTATTACATTACATTACATGTATTTGCCAGTCACTTTTATCTAAAGCAGCATACAATAAGTGCGTTACTAATAAGTGCATTAATGAACTCGTCATTGAACAACTACAGAACACATGTCAGGTAAGGTATAATTCACATAAAGCATCAGTTATCAATAGCCATGAAGTCTAGTTCATAACGCAAATATAGGCAGTAAGATATCAGTTATGGCATGTCATAAACTAGAAGTGAGGCCTGATAAGAAAAATAACAGTAAGATTTCTTACAAATTATAATTATATTTCAACCTTACACAGGCTGATCACTTGAATGCGTGATGTATCCACAGATATTATGTTGCATTATTCAGATATGGAACTTCAAGTAGGGTTGTGTGGCTTTTGGTGCTAACAAACAATACAGTACTGAAAAGCTATGGGGGAATATTCTCCTAGTCTTGTGGTCCTAATCGAATTGTACATAGGAATTGGTGTTTGAACATTTGTTTCCTGTTTTCCACTCTTGCAGTTAGACATTCAAAGTTTAATTTCACAATAACAACAGGCTAGGGCTTGCTCAGATACATTTGCTTTTGGACAATCCCTTTGCCTCTGCTCTTATACATAGACTTATGCTGCACCTACACATCGTAATAGCAGAAAGTACTTGGGGTATAGCCTGTATGTTATGACTGCTTTTTTATTAGTTTTTTTTTGTAATTTGGTGGCATTTATAGCCTAATGTTTTGGTTTTCAGTTACAGCTGCTTTTTCCCTAAGTAAACAACAGCAGTTGCTCGACTGTTGCACAATGTTTTTATCAAGAATAGTTCTCAGTTATTTTTCAGATTCCAATTACAAGAACAATGTTTTGAAACCATCTTGGTATGATTTATTGTACTATAATGTTTGGAAAGCGATGAAACACTGAATAATCCCTCAAGAATAATCATAACATGTCAGCAAATAATGAACTTACATAATGGTAAGTTTGAGCATTGACAAAAACTGGCAGAACTCTTAATTGCATTAAGCATGGGTAGCAGAACAGCATGCATTGCATCTGCTGTATATTTAAAGCGAATCATTTTCATTTATTTTTATTTTGCTGTACTGATCGAAATTGTTCCAAGAAACCATAAGAGCTATTTAAATTTCAATTAAAAATTAACAGCAGGATGAAATAGTGATATGGCTTTTCCGGTATCCTAGGGTTCCTTTAAGACCTAAGCAAAGAATTCTCTATCATTTGCAGCGTAAGTGTTTTGGGGGAATGCTAACAATGTGAGTTTAATTCAAGAACACCACGTGTCATATGTTGCACTCCGATTGCGTTATACCTCGCCCATAAATAACCCCCATTACCGTACCATCATTTTCTAATAATATTTTCTTTGCCGCAAGTAGGTGTATTCAGACATTTATAGCTGCCTAATGATTCAATGCACTTGCATTGAGCTCATCTAAATGTCATCTGGTGGAAATCATCAGGGTTGCGTAGTGTCATTGGTATGAAGGCATACATGAAGGCATTACCACCTTTGCAAGTAATAAGCACTTTCTTTGAGCTGCACCATTTCCTGTGAAAGGAAGAGAGGAAGAGATAAAGCAGGAGAGAGGGAGCGGGCTTGTTGAAACACAGCATCCTCGCCCTGAGCCAATGATCCTGCCCTCACACAAACAGATGGAGGAGTTTTTGGGATTGACCTCTGACCTCTGACCCATGCTAATTGCCCTGTGTCCTGGAGCCTTGACCCCACCCCGCCTCCTCTGCCCGCAGATCTCAACGAGTGCGGACTGAAGCCACGGCCATGCAAACACAGGTGCATGAACACCTACGGGAGCTACAAGTGCTACTGCCTCAACGGCTACATGCTGATGCCTGACGGTACATGCGGAAGTGAGTCATCCCTGTCTGTCCGTCTGTCTGTCCCATTTGCCCAGTTCACAGTCAGTGCCAACGCCTTACTTATGTTCAGTCAGGGTGGTTTGAGAAAGCCGCATGGAAAAGTTTCCCCTGTGAAATTTGCCTTGCGGCCACATATAGAGTTTATGTCAGTCTCTTTTCATGATAAACGGTTATGATGAAGTGTTGTTCTAAAATAATGACCATAAATACTGAGGACTGGCTGAAGGCAGGCACAGCGTATTCCTGTGGAGTGACTTAAGATGACTAAAATGAAAAATATGGAGGAGAGATGAACTTCACCCCTCAAGTAATGTGCTGCGCTTATTGCTGGCCTTAAGGTATTCATACCCTGGGCCCAAGCAGTGTCTAGACTTGCCAGGCAGTAACTGTGGTCGGAAGAGGTTGAGATTTCCCTTGGAGATAAATGATTTTTTCCCTTGCACCTTTGCAAACACAGTCCCATCTACAATCTTATCACTGCGGATGGTGACCCTTTGATGGGGCCACTAATGATATAGCGCACATGTGAATGCGGATGGCGTCTTCGCTGCTGAAGGAGAGTGTTTGTGCAACCTGAGTCTGAGTCTAGCATGGCCGGAAGGCCTGCCTTTAATTATTCAGCGCCTCTCTGCATCAGAAATCCATCAAACACCTTTGAAGGCTTGTTTTTTCCTTTAAACTGCAGAATAACTGGATTTGCAGTGTAACCCTTACCACCAGGGCAATGCAGGAATGCATTGTTTGTAGAGAAAGAGACCGAGAGAGAGATATAGAGCGAGAGGGTGATAGAGAGAAAAAAGAAATGGAGAGATAAGAATAAGTGAATGAACAAATAGAATAAGGGAATGTGTAAACAACATTTTTGTGTCCTTTGAATGACTGAAGGGTAGAGCTGCTGCTTTCTCAGCTCAATGGAGTAACTTGTAATCTCACAGGGCTTTCTGTATCTCAGTGATTTGTTACATTTGCAACAAAAGTAAAATATGTCCTTCCCAAGGAAAGTCGGGAGAGTTTAACAAAGTGATTTTGTGTAATGGCGGATTTCAGCAGGACCGTTACTCAGTGTGAACGGAGCAGTGGTGCAGAGATCTCTCTGCAAACATAAATCAGAGAGCAAGAGTGAGCGGGCACGGAGAACATTAGATGTACACTGCAGGAGAAGCGGCTTCTGGAGAGGAGAAATCTAATAACACCGGGGCTATCTCCCAGCTCTTCCCCTGAGCCTCTCAATGATATTGAGAGGTTTGCACCGAGGATGTGACAGATGCTAAAAAAATAATATTGTTTTTCATGGCTTGAGTTTTTATTTTTCTCACTAGGCGGTCACAGGCGTGTGTATGTGCGCGGTACATGTGTTAGGGACGGCTCCAGCATGGCCTCTACCTGTTCTCTGCTCCCTCCCCAGACGCCCGCACCTGCGCCATGGCCAACTGCCAGTACGGCTGTGAGGTGATGAAGGGAGAGGTGCGGTGCCAGTGCCCGTCGCCTGGGTTACAGCTGGCCCCCGACGGCCGCACCTGCGTGGGTACGTACGTGCACTCCCGGCATGCGCACGTGTGTGTGCACCTGCGTGTGTGTGCGTGTGGGAAAAACTACAAGATACATCAATTTCAGTATTTTAAATACTTGAAAAACTTAAATTTTCATATCTTTTCAATGTTTGCAAAATAAAACAAAAATATTGCTAATGAGGTGAGACAGTTTGACTAATTTCAAGATTTGCCAATGGGTTAAGAACATTCCAGTGTAACTTAAAACAAGCTAAAATGTTCTACTTGCGAGAAGAAAAATAAGATCTTAAGTCTTATTACAGGACTAAAAATGCCTGTTAAGACAGACAGTTTGGGCAGTGTGTGTGTGTTTGTACGTGCATGCATGTATGTGTGTGTGCAAGCGTGTGGGTTTGTTTTTTTAAATAAATCTTTAAATGCTTTTTGCTCTGTGAGCATGGGTAATCTGTTCTCACACAGAAAAAAATGTTTCATGTATTTTTTATTTATATTTCAGGTCGTGAAATTGATTAATTGTCAGGCGATGATCAAAAGAATCTAGAAGGCAACATTTAGAAAATATCAGCCAGAAAAAGACAGTTCAGAGATTTCAGCGAGGCCCACCGGTCATGATTAAAAAAAAACCAATATGTAGCTAAAATACTCCTCTGCTCTCCGTCTGTCTAATTGCCTTTGAGCTTTTTGGCAGCTACTCCTCCCACTGCTAGTCTAATGAATTTTTTAGGATGTATGTACGTGTACGTTAGTGCTTTTGAAAGAACAAGGATACAGTGGGATTCATTTGGACCAGAACCACTGAGTTCTCTCCTGCCAAATATGCTATAACAGTAGTGGAGCAGATCAATAAATCACGGACAGAACAGGACAAATTGCTGCTGTTAACCCTGATCCCTTTAAAGTACATGTTTCGCTTATTGGCCAGGCTAGTAGCCCCGGTAGCAGCCTGTTATTCATTGATTGTCACCTTTGATCGCCGTACCGCCCCCTAGGTTGAGTTAGGACTTCAGAAACAACCCACCGTGAATCTGGCAGAGGGGCAGGTGTCACAGGTGTTTTTAGGAAATTATTTGGAGACTTGCGCATTCAAAAAAGGACAGTGGACTGAGAAAAGGAATAGCTTTTAAAGGGGGAATAGCTTTTTTTTTGAGGCAGCCTAGTGGAAGGTTGCTTGACTGGCACTTCAACTGTAGAGCTGCAGGTTTGAGCCCCTGGAGTGCACATAGGGATGCCGGCATGCATCTGGAGAAATTAAGTCGGGTCCCTAAAGAATAACACTAGTGATGGGCCCTTGAGCAAGGCCCATAACCCAGAAACTGCTCAAGGGGGTTTACCCCTGTTCTGTCTCGCGCTATGCCCACTTGCAACTATTCTCTCTGGCATTTCTCCCAGAGCGTCCCTGAGAAAGAGACAATTTGCTCAATGGAGCTCCCTGGTAAAATAGAGGATAAAAACACAGCAAGCAACGAGTCACTTACCTCTCTCCTGATGGAAACGTTTGTTCTCACAACATACAAGAGGGATCCCAGACTTAAAATTAACAATCCAATGCACGTACTGTAGCCCCTAGAAAACATTCCCCTCTATGGAGCTGCTCTATACAGTAGATTTCCTTATCCTACCCACTAAAAAGACATACTCAAAAACAAAACCCTTGGTCTTGTTCTTCCTGTCCATACAAGGTAGTGCATTAAAGACATGACTTGTGGATGAATGTGTGTTATCTCTAAAGACATTCCTTGCAGAGGAGCCTAACCAGCAGAGCTGTGCTTTCAGATGTGGACGAGTGTGCGACAGGTCGAGCCATGTGCCCCAGGTTCCGAAAGTGCATCAACACCTTCGGAAGCTACATATGCAAGTGTCACGAGGGATTCGAGCTCCAGTACATTAACGGGAAATACCAGTGCACAGGTAATGACGTCTTTGATTTCCCATGATGAGTGTTCCCAGTGCCATCCATCAACCACTGTCCCCTTATCTGCTTCCCTGGCTCCTCTTGGCTGTGTAGAGCTGCGGACACAGCCATCTGTTAGCTAAATGAGTATAATAATCTATTATTGCTGTGTGATTATGATGGTATTATTTCTCTGTTAGAAGTGTTTATCGCAGTGTTCCAACAGAAATCGTGCTGGTTCTTTCTTTTTTTTTCTTTTTCTCCTGTCTGAATGTCAAGTTCTTGTTTTTAAACAAATGGCATCTTCCGTCTGAAGAGCATGCTGCGTTCGGCGATTTTACACCATCAGTCAGGCAAATCGAAATCTGGGAGCTAAAGACTACAACAGAAAACCTGAACACGGCTTCCCTGCCCTGTTAAGGAGCAAAGCAAATTAATCTCCTTCTTCATCAATGGAGCTTGAAATTACCGGGAGAGGACGTTAAGGGAAAATCACTCATATGCGATAGCTGCTTTAGTGAGAGGTTTCCTCCCTCTTATTATTCCTGTCTGTTCAGAAAGGAGACAGTGATGTGGGGCATGAACTCTTACACCTCACGAGAGGGCAATTAGCCCTAATCAGGGCCCTGTGTGTGTGTGTGGGTGTGTGTGTGTATGTGTATATGTGTGCACACGCGTGTGTGAATGTGTGTGTGTGTGTGTGTGTGAGAGTCTGTGTGTGTGTATGTGGGTGTGCATGTGTGTGTGAATGTGTGTGAGTGTGTGTGTGTGTACCTGTATGTGTCTGTATGTGTGTGAAGGCTTGCTTTGCACTGTGCTCTGTGCTGCAGTTTTGTCCTATTGTAAAGTGTTTCTTTCTGTGTGGGGCCCTTTCAGATGTGAACGAGTGCACTTCAGCACAGCACCAGTGTGGCAGCTTCTCCGTCTGCTACAACACACCAGGCTCCTACAAGTGCAAGTGCAAGGATGGCTTCCGTGGGATGGGCTACGACTGCAAGCGTAAGTGCCATGCACCGCCAGGCCCTCCTGGGTAGACTGTGTGTCTGTGTGTGTGTGTGTGTGTGTGTATGTATGTGTCTTTTCTTTAAAGAAAGATCAAAGAAAAAAACATGCAAAGATTGGTCTCCTTTCTTTCGGTCTGAAACGTCTGTTATAGTCAATGGCTGAGAACTTTCCTGCTCTTTATCTCCCCCCGTAACTCAATAAGCCACAGTGTCAAAATACTAGTGTCTGATCATTTTAATCTCAAAATGGCGAATTATCAAATTATCTTCTACGTATAACACTTTTTTCACACTTCTTTGGATTCTCATACTTTTTATTCTGCAGCTGGATCCTGCTTTCATTGCCTAAGGAGGCACAAGCACACATGCACAAACAAACACACAAACACACACACATATAATCGGGAGTTAATGTGTGAAGATAGTGCTAGATAGGCTTTGCAATGGACTTTCAATGGAGTTTTAACATCTGAATATTTGTGAATTCCAAATTTCCAAATGAACAAAAGTACAATGTCTTATGTGTGTATTATACATCAAAGTCCTGTCACATGAGAAACCGTGAGTTAAAAGAGTCTTTCCTCAAACGTGAAACACCTTCTAGCCCCTAGAAGGCCAGCATTGACTTGATCATCTGGAAGAAGAGTGTGAACTGTGGAGACTGTGTGCGAACCAGTAATGTATTTTTAATGTGGTATCACAGTATTGACAGAAAATAGCTTACGGCATTAACCGGCAGCATAGTCTGGAATTTCAAACAAAAAGCAACAAGCTGAAGGAAAAATCTGTACAGAAGAAGCTTATATCCAGTTATTCAATTCGATAAAATTGTTCCATCTGCCTTTTGTTGGAGTGACATTGCTAACAGATGCGCATTGTTGCTGGTCCCATTTCCAAAGCAGGGTCATTTGTAAAAAGGTATACTTGGTTCAATAGCTATTTTGTTCAACATAATGCTGAAAGATTTCACAGTCCTTGTAAAGCTTCTTTTAGAATTACTTGAATAATAGCTCAGATGAGCCTTCAGTTACATTGGGTTTTGCCTCAGTTTTAAATAATAGGCACTATCAGGCGTGTTCCTGAATCAAATAATGTCTTTTTTCTTCTATAGACATATATTGCATTGTTTCATCACAAACAGCCACTGTTTCATTTATTCCAAACGCAGATACACTGATGCACAGGTGGAGGTCAGACTTCTGTTGCACTAACTGTTGTTGGCGGCTATGAGGCGACAGTGAAATAATGATGTGGCTGTTTGAACCAGCAATCACATTGCAAACCCTGATTTTATTATATTTTGAATGTGCAAAAAATAATACAAGCACAAATTGAAAATTTGTTCTTCTCAGAATGCTAATTCTGTGAATGCTACCTTTTCAGCCATCCCCAAAGTGATTATTGAGCCTCCGAGACCAGGAAAGGAAACACCAGATACAACCAAAGGGAACAAGATCCCAGACTCCGACCACAAGAGGACCACGACCGTCCGCCCTGTCACACCCAAGAGAATCCCTCCCACCACCACCACCCGTGCCCCGGCACCACCTCGCAGAGTCACCCCAGCCCCCACCCGGAAACCGGCCATCCCCACCCGAAAACCAGCTGTCCCAACCCGAAAGCCAGTTGTCCCCATCCGAAAGCCAATTGTCCCGACCCGAAAGCCAGTTGTCCCCACCCGAAAACCAGCGGTCCCTACGCGCAGGCCGATAATCCCCATCCGCCGCCCGGTCATCCCTACCCGACCCCCTCCCACACGGAGGGCCCCGACCCAAGCACCGACCGTCCCCGACAACAGTATCCAGAAAGAAGTCAACCAGAAGCAGAGGGGCGATGTTCACAGTGAGATCCTCTCCTGTGCTCACTCTCATGACACCACTGAAATAGGAAGCAGTGCATTACATTACACAACTTGGTTGTTAAGCTGACTATTGGATCCAGGGTGTCTTACATTGCTTATTTTCTTATGCTATGTGTTTCTACAGCTGGACGTGTACTGTTGTAGTTCATCTTAGGTACCTTTCTCAAGGGTATAACAGCTATTGCCTGCCTGGGATTCAAACCTGGGGCCTTTCCCTGAACATATGAAGGCTACCGCCCTCTGTATGAGATGTTATTGACTGCTCAGTCAAGACATGACAACTATTCCATTGTTTAGAATGCACAGGAAAATGTATCAACGTTACTTAATTTGGCTGTGCACAATTACCCAACAAATCCCAAGTGGATTCAAACATCTCTGAATTTGGATACTTGGTCCGTTGTCACACACACGTCTCCTGTTGAAGTAATTCTGAGTGCCTGATGTGAACTATGTGAATCTGACATGGGGAAAGCCTATGAGCATTAAGGTGTACACTGGTTTGTTTACAGCCCACAGTATACCTAACTATACTGCGCAGCCTATTTCATCTCACTAGAGCTGGGATTTACATTATGAATAATGTCTCTCCCCCTAGTACTAGCGCCCCTAAGATTTATAAAAGCACAACTATGATGAATACTATTATAAAGTATAATCTCTAGAGACTTTATTATGAGCAGTACGTAGATCCGTGTTTGCTCCTAACCTTGTTGAATTGCCACAGATTGCAGGTTACTATCACACAAGTTTCTCTGTAATTGGGTACCTGTCAAAATGAGTCGTATCAGCATCGATTTACAAACCTAAAAATTGGACAAAATATAATTGTCAGCTTCTTCAGTCTGATGATGCGTTGCCCATTATACAACTACGTTTCATTTCAAATACAGTATTTTCAAACCCTTATGAATTCATCTTTACTGGTCGAACACATATTTGCTCTGAATTAACCAGCAAACAGCTCAGTAAATGGGGTGCAATTACTGTTGTCTTTCAATTAGGCAAAAATGGCAAAGAGAGAAAGAGGGGTCAAACACACTTCATTAATTTTTGTCATTGCAGTTTCGTTCCAGATACCTGCTACTTGCCTGTCACTTACAGCACATTTCCAATTCAGAATATAAAAGCAGCATGCATGCTAGCCATATGCAGTTATATGTGTCATGCATATTTTACAACAGCCAATGAATGTCATCGCTGTTTTGTCATCGTCCCTTGAATGATGAATGTCGCTGCACTGCCATGAGTTGTTCTTGTTTTTGTTTTCTTCAGAGCAGAGAAGCAGTTTATTGGGCTCTTCAGCCATTTAAAGATAAGGAAGACAACACTGGCTACTACAAGCAGAGTTGACTTTTCATTTTGGGGTCTATTGATAATTTGATATCCATCCAGACAACTTGGCAGGGAGGAGTATGTCACTGATATCTTCAAGCTTAAATCAGGAACTAAACTGCAGCTCGGATAATTGACTCAGGGGGAGGCTCCACCTTCCTTGGCCGGATGCCTGGCATTGCCGGAGTGCCTGAATCTTACCAGGGCATTCCCATTCAGCCAGTGCTTCCACATTCCACATGGCTGGGCGCTGCATCGCTGTCAGGTGCAGCCGAGCATTGTGGGAAATTAAACACCACAGCAGGCACATGCGCAGGGTCACAGATCGCACGCTTTAAAAGCAGGTGTTCATGGAATTCTACTGACCCGTGCTTCTCTTTAATGGAGGCTGTCAGCCATTGATCAAGCCACCTCTGTTCCGCCGTTTCTGCTCCAGCAAATATCTCTGCCTGGCGACGTCACCGCCGAACAACTGTTTGCCAAACAGTGAAAAGCCCCGCTCTGGTCTGTGACGGTTGGTCTGAGAAATACTCAACCCCAAACCCAGCATCTCTTTGTGATCTTTCACCTTTGTGGACTGGCTAGGAAATTGAAACTTTGAGAGGTTACGAGAACCTTGGGTAGTTATTTCTGTGCAGGCTCTGTTGGCGCTCCGGAGCAGGGGCTTGTGGGTGTTTGCACAGTGCTTGCGTCAGAAACAGCTGAGGCCCTGCTGAAATCCCTGCCTGCAGCCCCGAGCGGCCCCTTGCAGACAGCTCATTTAGTCGCCTCGATCCCACCTCACAAAGGAAAACATAGCGATACACAGAGCTGTTCCAGCTGGAGGGCAGACAAAAGAAAACTATTTCATCAAGCCCTCAGTAAACCCAGAATGAAAGGCTGGTTACTAAGCCTAACAGACTTCTTTTCTGTATTTATCTCTATAAACGAGTATGTCTTTCCTTTCTTTTCAAGTCCACATATAGTGTCTCATAGTCATTTCAATTATCACAGGCTTGTATGTTCCTAAGGGCGTGGAGACTGTATTATGAAAGAATAAACCAGACGGTTGACTCCATATTCTTAACATTGAAAGTACTGTCCCCCTTCTGTCGATGCTCAATATTCCACCAGAATCACCAGAAACTTGGCCATCCTTTGACCAAATGCCAATTGTCTGTTGGAATGGTATTACCCCCTACTGAGCTAACCTTAAAGCTAAAGTTATGGTGGCAATATCACAGCCAGACTGTTGTGGGACAGTAGATGTGGGGATGTACTGCTTGTTCAATTTTAGAAATCACACAAGAGCCTCATGTGACAATACTTTTTTTTTTAGTTCCTCGCAATCATGGACAGAACAATGTGTTTGGGGTGGATGTTGACATCGAACTAGGAAATACCGCAGATGATGCAAAGGATGACTCAGGTAAGCAAATACAGTAAATATCCATTTGGAATTAGCAAACCAGGTATCTAATCTTTCTGTAACAGAACATTTCAGCCCTAAAAATGAGGCAAATGCAACAACAAACACAACAATGGCTATCTACACTTTAAAATACTTCTCTTTGATGTCAAAGCCCTGTGTTGCATGGAACAGTGTGCAAATTCTCGCTTAGAAGTTGCAGGTGAAATCGTGAATGGGAGTAGGCCTTGATTTCTGCTTTCTTAGCATTGAGTGACTGTCCTGAATTCTGAAGAAGTATGAGCTTGACATACCACTCTGGGAATGATATGGGTATGGGTATCAGATTGTGAATGTGTATTTCATTAGCTGTCATCTAAAAGTGGTCATTAAAACTGCCTGCTTCTCTTTACTTATCAAATCATGTAACACACATTTGGCGTCTGTTCCTTGCAGGCTTTTTGAACTACAAAGGAGATGCTTTTTCATGTCTACTGGCAAAATAACATTTTGATAGAAAATGAAAAGGTGGTCCAAATTGTTTGAAAATTGTTCTGTCAGCCAGCGGATATGCATTGACAACAGGTCATAATTACACCATCTAATATTATCATTTGAATTGTGATTTATTTTGGCACAAAATGCAGAATGTAGCTGGCATGACAAAACCTTTTTATTTGCTATAAATCGAGATGTAAATGCCTTATCAGAAAGCCATTTGTGGGGAAAATGATGGATGAGCCATCTGTCCAGAATTCAATTTATACAGCCATGTGTAGATTAATAGAAATCGTTTTTTTTTGTTTGTTTTTTATTTTGCAGATGTGAACAGTGAAATTGCCAGGCACGTAGCTATAGCTGCCTCGCTGAGATTCAAATGATTATTCAGATGTGATTATTTTCTGCCTCATGCCATGATGGATCTGTTGTAGCCCATTGTTTGTGAACTGCAGAGTAACTGATGAGCCTGGCACTCACGGGAGATTTATCTGTGTTAATTGTGTAAATCAAAGGCTGGGTTTGTCAGTGGTCCCACCCGGCACGCTTCTGTCTTGTTTATTGGCAGACTATCGCACTAACCCCCCTGGGGAAATCATCGCTGACTGAGCTCTGAGTCCCCCGGTTCTTTATCAACCCCACCATCTCACTTTCACATTTCCACAGGTGAAAGATGGCAACGCACCTTCAACACCAGCGGACGATTGAAAAAGAATACAGATTTATACATGACATGCAGTGACATGTTCAGCACTGTATACAGTATATTGTGGTGCACAGTGTCTGTTTCATAGCCATAGACTTTTTACCCTTCTGGGTGAATGTCACTTGTTTTATTTCTCTATTGTTTTTTTATCATCTTTGTGTGTTTTTATACCCTGGCTGCACAACACATTTTCCATCTGGGACAATACATTTGATTGTTTGATTGCTTGATTGTTGACTCCCTATCATCCATCCATCTGTGTCCATCGGTTGCCTGACTGCTGAGAGTTTCTGGCCCCTAAACAACACAATTCCATCTTGGAATCCCAACAGGATTGCTGCGGTTATGATAACTGGGATGATTCCCATGAGCTGTGGTTTTAGAGTTTCGGGGTTATGGTACTTATGAGGAAGTACTTATGGTATGGTACTTGTGAGGACACTTTTCTGAAGCACCAAGGGAGGACTGTTTTTTTAAAATGGTAATCTCACCCAACCCTCTGTGGTTTTCTTCTTCCAGGAGCTGGGTTTCTTAGCTGCACCTTTGATAATGGCCTCTGCGGTTGGATCAGAGACAGAGAGGGAGATTTGCATTGGGAAACCACAGCAGATCCATCAGGTATTAACTCACCACAGGGATTCACTTTACACTTTATTTGCATTACTTTCCCACTGAAAGAGAGGGACCTTATTATTCACAGAATGAACAAAGACGCATTATAAAACAAATGGATCACTCAACCTTGCACACCACCTACCACAACCATAAAATGTCCACATATATTATATACAATTCTATGCTTTATGGTATGCTATGCTCTTTATTATTTTATATTTCTGAAGTGAAGCTCAGTTAAATGTAAGCCCATTGTCTGCCAGGCCTGGCTGGCCTCCGTGTTGAGGTCATGGCCGGTATGTTAGAGCTGGGCTGGGGGGGTTTCGCACAGTGAAGGACACACTGTGTCCTTGTTCCCAAAGTGCATGGTCCAATTGGACAGGGAGCAGAGGAGCAAAGATCCAAAACTGACCTCCTTCAAATTGGGGACACAGGGCTCAGAAACGTGACTCTTGTGATGTCTAGTGTCTCTTGCTATGTCTAGTGTCAACTGGCAGTTACATCTTTCATTAGTAAGTGATGAACTGGAGATGAAAGAAGGAATAAAAGACAGATGAAAGGAAGATGAATGAAAATAAAAAAACGTGTGGTACTGCAACCTTCAAAATTGTCGATATAAATAATGTGCGGGTCATGTATGTTTCATCATACCTTACCTTCAATCAGTAAGCGTGTAGTGGTTTCACAGACACTATGGGCACTTGGTCAACAAAGGCAAGATTTCTCTTCTTAATTAGAAACATGCCAGATCCAATGTATGTTACATTGCAAGCCAGGAATAACTATTTACTGCAATAGTAATGAACTGCTCGGAGATCGATATGCAAGAACTCAATATGAGCCTGTTGTAAATGCTGATTCAATGCTCTGGTCTTGAGGTTAAGGAAACTTAACGGTTTGTATACTGAATACTGTGCTCAATATGTACACGTACATGAATGATTGTATTACTGTGTTTAATGTCTCCTGTGCGTGCTTTGCATTCAGTATGTACATGTATGACTATATTACTGTGTTTAATGTCTCCTGTGTGTGCTTTGCGTTCAGTATGAACATGTATGGCTGTATTACTGCGTTAATGTCTCCTGTGTGTGCTTTGTGTTCAGGTGGAAGGTACCTGACAATCCCAGAGGTTGGGAATAAGAGGAGCGGTCGGGGGGCACGGTTGGTCCTCCCGCTGACTGAGCCCTGGAACTCAGGCAACCTGTGCCTGTCCTTCCGCCACAAGCTGGCGGGCCACCACGTGGGTGTGCTGCAGGTGTTCGTGAAGAAGGGCCGGCAGTACAGCCCGGCGGTGTGGGGCCGGACCGGGGGCCACGGTTGGAGACACACCCAGATCACGCTGTGGGGGACGGGCTTGGAGAGTGTGAGTACCCCCCTTCTGTACTGAGGCAAAGACATGAGTCCTCGAATCCCAATCTGGCCCTGGTTTTCTTTTCTCCAACTTAATTAGCTGAACAATTAGTGCTATTGATTGGCCAAACTGTCTTCACACCTGACTCCCAGGTAAAGGAAAAGCAGCAGTTCTCAGACCTCGAGGATCGTCATTTGATGATCCCAGTTGAATAGCTTTATTCCCCCTCTCCAGACACTTTCATTTAATCAAAAAATAGTTTCTTTTTGAAAGAAGAGATACTCCCCAGCTCAGTGGGGTTTGTGCGGTGAAAGTTTGGGAAACTTTCTTGAGTGTAGCGTACAAGAGAAACACAGATTTTAACATTCGCTGCAACCAGAGGTCAGAAGTCCTGCCATTCATTTCTTCCACCCATGAACTCGGCCAGCTAATTTTTTACTAATTATATCTACGTTGATAATGAGCAAATACAGGTGATTAGAAATAAAAACTGGGGAGGACTGGAAACCTGGGTTTCCATCTCTGGCAGTACATGCTTATCCTTCCTCAGTGTTTGGGGAATGCTTAGCGGAGAGCTCATTTGGCCTCTGTCCTCCAGGTGATCCTGAAGGGGGAGCGCGGGAGGGGCAGGAGTGGAGAGATGGCAGTGGACGACATCAGCCTGAGCAAGGGCGCATGCACCGAGGAGCACAACCTGAGGAGACTTTAACACGGGCGGCGAGACGCGCAGGGACACAGACCAACCCCCACCGAGAGGCGAGCTCTGCTCCGCCCACACGACCCGACTGGGGGGCCGTTCTGAAGAGGGGTGCCCTTTTCAGTAAAAAAAAAAACAAAAACAAACTTTGAACAGGAGAAAGGACTTCCTGATTGGTTCCTTAGTTTCTTCTCCCTGGTTCTTTGCATACTGTATTTAATCTGCGCATGCTCCTATAACATGCTCGTTATAACAAAGTGCACAATTCGCACAGCCAAAAAAAAAACCTAAATTGAGTCAATATTACAAAAATCATATTCTGTTTGGTCTGGTGTTTCTAAACATGCACCACAGACACTGTGGCCATGTGGTCGGTGAACAAACTCCCCCAAAAATTTGTATCTCCACAACGAGTGAAAACTTGTGGTTCAGTAACTCACATGAAGTAAACAGAGGCACATTTATGGGGTGATGTCACACAAACATTTTAAAGAATGCTTTGTAAAGGTCTGATGATATCAGTCACTTTATTAAAATATAGTTATGGTAATCAGCAACTGAGGAATTTACTTACTTCAATGGAGTTATGGATCATGCAGCAGTTCTCTCTACAGATAATTCATACAAAATAACCAGAAAATTGAGTTGTGAGAAAACAACTTTTATCGCCTAGTCAAGATAATTATTCTTTTCTAAACTTCTGCTGAGGTTTTACACATTTATGATATTGATGTGAAAGTATCTATCCTTCTACCTTGGTAAAGGATCAGTTGTGTCTGTTGAAATGCATATTTATTTAAAAGAGAACTGAAAATATATGTTTTCTATGATATTCGCCTGAGAAAGCTGTTTGTTTTCCACTTTAATTGCATCAATAGCAATCATTTCACTTGTATTCATGAATATATGATGCCAGTGTCACTTGCAGTATGTCGTGTATGAGGTTTTATGCCTGTAGGAATGGAATAATGTTATAATGACATTGTGCAAAGCCTCGCATTTAATCAGATTTGGTCAACTTCTAAGATTAATTTGATATACTTGTACTTAACACACTGAAATCTGACAGGCTGTGGTACTGTACCATGCTAAATCCTATTAACTGCTATTAGCAGTACACAACCCTATATGTTTTTTTGTTTGTTAATATAGTATTACAATGAATGTCTAACTCAGACAGCAACAGTACTGTACTATTTCTGCCATTTCAACATTGACAGTGACTGAATTCCAATGTAATTTGTTTTGTTTAATGTTGCTTATTATATTGATAATGGTCTTGAGTTAGACATTGTATTATTGTAAATGTAGTCATACGTGTACATATATTTCATATTTTTGCAATATAAAACATTGTGGGATGACAGCTATGTGAAGTCAAAATGTATTGATTGGAAACTATTGGCTGTCCCTGTAGTTAAATATCAAAGTATTACAAGCAAAATGAAATTGGTGCTGGTTTCTGCTATTTTCTGGGGAAAAAAAAGAAGAAAAAAAAAGAAGTAATACAGTCCATATTGTATTACTCGTGAACATTGTGTGCAAAATAACACTAGACCTAAAAACATATTGTTTGGTTGACCCCAAAGAGCCAGTGTTCTTAGCCAATTTAGCAATTTCAGAAAACAAATCAGTCTGCAGATATAATGTGATACACAGAAGCTAAGACAGTCTAATTGGGAGTTACCATATACTTTCCTTATTATCAATGGTATAATGGAATGGAACATAACTTCAGGTTCCATCGAAGGACATTGTTGTTAATAAATTGAGTATATACTCCATTTTCACATTTCATTTGTTTAAACTCATGCATACAGTATTTGTGTCTGTAAAACTTGCCTTCATTTGGCTGCATCAGCCGTAGTGTCTCAGCATAGATATGCCCATTCCTTGTCCCTTTGAAGAGAACTTCCCTGATAGATACTGTACAGTGTATTGATGATTTTCTCCCTTGAAGAAGTGTTAATTAAAGTGTTATTGTTCACCTGCTGTTCTGTTATTTATATATAGTGTGTGTGTGTGTGTGTGTGTGTGTGTGTGTGTGTGTGTGAGTGAAAGAGAGAGAGAGAGAGAGAGAGAGGGAGAGACTGACGTCTGTTACAACATAAAGTAGTTACGGTAAATCTTCCTTTAATGTTTTCAGGAGACTCTCTGCAACTTTCCCACAAGATGAACAGTTTGGGTGTTTTCATAGACATCATCCAATGCTTTAAAAAGATGAATGTTCATATTCTGGGCCCCCGCTGCTGTTATGGTGCTATAAAGCACTGTGCCCTCTCTACTCTATTTTACGCATTCCACTGGAGGTGAGCTTTATCGCTCAATGCCAGGTGCTTGGGTGCCAGGTTTCAAGGATTTCTTGCAGGAGTTTTATAGTGTGAATCACAGTTCAATTTCACAAAAGTTTAAAACTCCAAGGGCAATGCCAGTTACATTATTTTTATAGCATGCTTACATTACAAATTAGCAAAACACTGAAAGCTATATAACAAAACACAAGCTAACTTAAACAGAGTTAAGCAAAGTGGTCACCCCCCCACCCCATGAAAAAAGGCTATATTTACTTTGCTCAGATTTGACCAAGTAACTATATGTAACATAAAAGACACAGTTGGCACAAACCCATCAGATGAATCACCCATGATCACAATACCCCAGGGTAAGGAACAAGTGCAGTAGAACAGCAAGGGATTTATCGGCCTTGCTTTGAGAATTGGCTACAGCCCAACATTCCTATAACAAACAGTAATGGATAACTGAATAAAACACTGGCCAATGATGCCAATCCACATTATCCAAACATTATCCACATTATCCAAAGACTTTCCATTGTACACGCTAAGATTACACTTCCAATTTAAGCTCCAGTGTTGACCCAATTCAAAGCTTTCCATTTTTGGAAGTATTGTTAAAGGCCTCTGCAAGTACTGTAGTGGAGGTATGTGTTTGAACTTAAGTTCTGGTTCAGCAGGCACTATTCTACAGTGCGGAGAGACTGGCTTTTGTCAGCAATCAAAACTACCCGTCCCATATATACGTATACACATTTTGGGTCAGCAGTACCTCGTCTGTCATATCCTACAATGACCAGATGTTCATAAAGAAAAAAACATTTTTTTTTTTCTAATGTGCACTCAGTGAAGCACTGCTGACATGTTTGCATCTATTCATTTGAAAGTTCTTATTGGGGAAATGAAAACTATTTAGCAACAAAGTATAATCACCAAAATAACTTTCAGCCAAACAACTTGTAACTGGTAGTATGTTAACCATATTGACTCAGAAAATAGTTAAAATCACAGATTCATGTAGTATCAGTACACACTGAAAATGCATGCTGAAACACATGCATGTATGTACACATATGAGCCAAAACATTATGACCACTTGTGCCTAATATGCTGTTGATCCGCCAAAACTTCTCTGACCCACCAAGTCATGGACTGTACAAGATTCTGAAGGTACCCTGTGGTATCTGGCACCAAGACATTATCAGCAGATCCTTTAAGTCTTGTAAATTGTGAGGTGGAGCTAAATTGACACCCCTAAAACACCATATATGGAATTTCCTGGCCGTGCACATGAAGTAAAAGACAACGGGGCTAACCGGACCTGGAGACCTTCTTCCATTGCTTCAAGGTCCAGTTTGACGCTTGTGTGCCCATTGTAGTCTGCAGCTACGCAGCCCTATACGCTGCAGGGTGTGATACACTGTGGGTTGTAACTCACTCCTTCTATAACCAACATTTTCAGTCACTTGTGCCACAGTAGGCCTTTTGTCGGTTAAGACCAGACGGGGTAGCCTTTGTTGCCCTCACACATCGATGAGCCTTGGGTGCTCAGCACCCTGTTGCCGGTTTGTTTTGTCTCTCTTTGGACGACTGTTGGTAGGTACTCACCACTACTAAACACAAGCCTTCTGTTTCGGAGATGCTCTGACCCAGTCGTGTGGCCATAATGATTTGGGCCTTGTCAAAGTCGCTCAGGTCTTTATGCCTGCCCATTTCTCCCACATCCAACACGTCGACTATGAGAACCAACTGTTCACTTCCAATCTAATATATCCCAGACCTTGACGTGCGCCGTTGTTACGAGATAATCAACATTATTCGCTTCATCTGCAAGTGGTCATAATGTTTTGGCTCATTGGTATATGTATGCATGTACACTCAGGGAGCACTTTATTAGGTAGGCCTGTACACCAGCTTGTTAAAATTATTTAATCAGCCAATCGTGTGGCAGCAACAAAATCCATAAAAGCATGTAGATGTGGTCAAGAGGTTCAGCTGTTTTTCAGACCAAATAACAGACTGGGGAATAAATGTGATCTACGTGATGTTGACCGTGGAATGATTATTTCTGCGAAACAGGGTGGTTTGAGTATCTCAGAAACTGCGGATCTCCTGGGATTTTCACACACAACAGTTCCTGCAGAGAATGGTGCGAAAAACAAAAAAACATCCAGTGACCAGTTCTGTGGGCAAAAACACGTCGTTGATGAGAGAAAAGGGCCAGATTGGTCAAAGCTGACAGGAAGGTAACAGTAAGGCAAATAAGCACACATTACAACAGTGGTATGTAGAAGAGCATATCTGAACAAACCTGTGTTTGTTCAAAAAATAGGCTACAGCAGCAGAACCAATAAGTCTAATAAATACCTAATAAAGTGCTCAATGTCTATAAAGTATATGCCAAGCTAAGCATACTTTGTAGAAGAAACAACATACACAGTTAAATGCAAAAGCATTTTTAGGACAGTGGCACATTTTTTGTTGTTCTGGCTCACATGGGATTTGACATAAAATACAAAACCCACACAGATCAAAGCTGACAGTCTAGACTTCAGCCTTAAATAATTTTTTTAATTTCAAATCAAATGTCCTGGAGTACACAGCCAAAAGAACAAAAATAGTTATGTATGCCTAAATTCATAAATAGATATGCATATTTTATTTACAAAGATATTTGCACAGAATCTTTGTAGTCACATATTTCCAGCTATGCACAAAATGCTTAAACCTCCAGCTTGGAATAAGGTAATACAATGTCGCCTAGCAACCCGAGTTATCCTCAAGCTGTCATTCACTTGTGGCATTGCTGTGCTGGCAGTGCAGTCAGACATAACAGTTATTGCTGAACCGATTCAACCCATAATATCATTTTTCATCATTTCTCATCACTGCTGTTCCCCTCGCATTGCGGCACCTTTCTGTGCAACTCCCAGGCCTAACAAGGAGGCAGGTGGAGCATCTCAAAAAACGCTAGATTTCGAGAAAACTCAGGCCTCGACCGGTTTTATCAGTGCAAGACATCCGGAGACGTTAGGCAAAGACACATTGTCTTGTACGTACCTGTCTGCGGCAAAATATGGGGCCGGCGAACAAGTGTAGCACTGAGTCTGACACTGATCAGATAAAGAAGTGAATATTCGACACACTGACAGCAGGCACCCTGTGGTCTCATACAGATAGAGGACATCTGCCCGTGAACTGCCAGGAAAGGAGAGTTTCTCATTCCCTATCACTGTAACATCAGTCATTGACACTCGGGTGAGGTCCCTCCAGATTTTAAAGAGATGGAGCTATGTACCTGGCCTCTGCCTCAGGGTCCGCCGGCTTTATGGAGATTACTTGTGCTGGCAGGCAGCATATTTCTCATGGTCCTCCCTCTCTAAAATTCACAGGGATTCCATGAGACAAACGATTCCAGGTGCGTTATTAGGTTTGTTGCTGTGACATTCATACTGACCATTACTCGTTGCAGGTTTATGACGAGAACAGTTTAGTAATGTCAATCAAAGAAATATGGACCCCCCCCCCCCCCGAAAAAAGGACTAGAAACACGGTAACTTGCCAACCATTACAGCACTTGCTGAAACATTTGGGGAAATGTTCAGTTGTATGGATTTGGTGGTTTCCCTCGAATATCTTGGATTCAAGTTTCAGCTCATGCCGATAAGCTGTTGTACTGTATATCCTCAGCTATGGTATGAAAACAAAGGGGGACAGATTAGTCTGCATTTCAAGCCAGATTGCTGGAACCTAAAAAATCCCTAGTTTCTTTTTTTTTTTGGAGCAGCTAACCAAATATGTATTCATATGTTACTTATGGGTTAACAAGGCACTATCGAATTTATTAATGGTTGCCCGTAGGTCTCATTAGATGTATACGTTTTACTGAAATATTTAAAATGAGAATTTTCAGAATTGGAACTCTAAATTGGAACAGAAACTGCTTTCAGGCATTCTCAACAGCATTCTGGATGGTTTTCCTTAGCCAGAGAAAAAATATGCACAATGGTATGAAAACTGAAATGGAATGCCAGGGTCTTCTGATTCAGTCACAACATGCAGAGAGACTGAATGAGGCATGTTTTGAGACCATGTGTGAAGCAGGATTGCTATTACATTCAAAACGATGCTTTGCCAGTTTGTCCTCCCAAGATTAAGATATTTGCAATGAGTCATGACTAATGTAAGTGGATCGAGGCTGAAGCAACATTTGGATGGTGGAGCTCTTGGGAAGACCTGATGATTTATAGACAAGGTGTTACTGGTCCGATACTGGTCCAGTGGGTAATACCTTTGGAAAAGCAGAGATCCACTGGTGAAGGAGACATTATGGCTCTGACAAGATGTTAGAACTGCAGCCCCCTGGAAAACTGGAGCCAGTCTGTGTTGCTCTCCGGCATCCTGGTCAAATTTGTTTTACTTTAGTCATCATATATGCCACTTTAATGAAATAAATAATTCACTCTCTCTCAACCTGAACTGATGTGTAATGACCATTCTGTAATTAACGGACTGCAGTGCATCGCACACGTGGGTATAAAGAATGCTGACGGACAAGGTGACTCCCACACCCTTTCACCCCTTACCGCTTTTCTTCAACACAAAGTGCTTCTGGATTCTTGATTGAGCTACAAGGCAAATACAAAGGCAATGGATTGCAAAAGCATGCCATATTTTTGAATGTTTTGATGTCAGAAGGAAGCTGGGAACTACAACAACAACAGATGGACCTAAGAGGGATGTTTCTTTGCCGAATCGTGCGATTCTGCATAGCATATGCATAGCAGTTTTCAGTGGCTACATTGCCAGGTGACACTGGCTACATCTTTATGTACATTAACTAGAGGACAAGACAGATGTAATGCAATGGGGAAAAAGGTACGCAAGAGCAACCAGAATGTCCAAATCCTGTACGTTTCAGTGTGAACTGTATATGTTGGCATGCCTGCTTTGCAGAATGAAAGTGCTCACTCGAATCCCTCGAAGACGATCGCATTAGACATTAGGTCCACTTATGAAACCAGCACTGCTATGCACTCCTTTGTTCTTCAAAGGAAAAACAGGTGCAGTAAAGTAGCATCTACTAACATAAAAGCCAAATCCAAATATAATGAGATCTTTCAGCTCTTTCTGAAGACATGCAATGATTTTATAGAGGGAAATTATAGCTGTGCTTGTCATTTGCTATCATTGGTTTTCACTACTGTATAAGTGTATGTTTCTGGCATTTAAATGGCAAACACGAAAAATGAGGAAAAATGTAACTTAAAAGGAAAAGGAATTGCAACAGTAATAGAAATCAGTGTAACAGTAATTTGAATTGCATTTTTCAATGTAAAAATTACCTGTACTGTATGCATTTACCATCTGTGATTTACAGTAGATGCCAAATAACACAGCACACACATAAAACATTGAAGCAACACTGTGTTCGCCAAGATTTCTGTGCAGGTCGATGCAATTTAGCCTTCTTTGTTCTCTTTAAAATTGTATCGTAAAAATAATTCTTCCTTTTTGGGAACAATTCTTTATTACACTGAAAAAGGTATCATTTTTCTACTTTTGGACCACAGTGTCACAAACTGAACTGCATTTTGGCTAGGTATACAGTACACCAGAGAGGGATTATACAGAGCCACACACATTTTCCACACAATACAAGCATTGACCAAGAGTTAATCATCACACAAGAAAAAACAGAATTAGCATTTCAGTTAATGTTCGTGTGTGTGTGTGCGTGTGGGGGTGGGTGGGTGTGGGGGTGGGAGGGTGTGGGGGTGGGTGGGAGGGTGTGGGGGTGGGTGGGTGGGTGTGGAGGTGGGCGGGTGGGCGGGTGTGTGGGGGGTATTGCTAGGGGTGGTGAGGGTCTCACAGAGAGTAAAAAAAGGCTGTCGGACACTGGACATGAATTGGAGCTATGATTACTTAAATAATAAGCATTAATGGTAAAATCCCTTTTTGATAATCGCAAATGATACATTTCAAAATTGTAAAAAAAAATATACCATCACAGTACATGGCAAAATCAAGATCAAAATAAGTAGGAATTTAATTCTAAGTAAAATTCAATAAAATTCTCATTTAAGTACATTTTTTATTCCAGTCCACCTCATAAAAAGGATGACCAGCAAAGTACATTTATGTTTTTCCCACTCAGACATAAGAATAAGAAGTGACAGAGAACTAGGCTTAGGTCAGCTAGACTGACCTCAGATCAATTCGGTGAAGAGGGGGTAATCTGCAAATCCTTGGGATTTGTCTCAAGGCGCTGATCTCAGATCTGTGGGGAGGGGACAGTCAGCAGCCCCGTGGGCTTCATCTTGTTGATGCCGCCATCCAGGATGCAGACTCGCGGGTAGCTGGACTTCACCAGGTGGGCTGTGAACTGAAGAAAGGATGCCATAAAATGAACCAATCTAAGTAAAACACTTACAGGACTGGAACTTAAAGGTACAATAGGTAATTTTGGACTTCTAATGGTCAAGAGAGGAATTGCAGCAAAAAACACGCTCAAACCACAACACTGTTTATCCCACCCCATCTCTGTGAACGCGCTGACATTGAAACGCCATTGGCTGTGGCAATTATAACCAATTTTCAACCATCCATCCATCCATCCATGATATTAACCCGCTTATCCTGAACAGGGTCGCAGGGGGGCTGGAGCCTATCCCAGCATACATTGGGCGAAAGGCAGGAATACACCCTGGACAGGTCGCCAGTCCATCGCAGGGCACACACACCATTCACTCACGCAATCATACCCAGGCGGCAGTGCTACCCATCCGTGCCACCCAATCAATGAGCTTGAATTACTGTATAGCTATATGATGTTTTGGTTGAGCTGGCCCGTCAAATGCAAATTTTGAAACCCGAATTTAAGGACTATAAACACAGTCAGAGGGTGAGTCAACATTCAACATGTCAGTGAACCATTTTCAATGACAGGAAGGGATTTACAATGGTCTCGTAACAATGTTTTAACACAAAAATCTTACCTATTGTACCTTTAAAAGATAAACTACTGGACACTGGCAAAACAGGCACTGTTTACGTTAGCTGGGCCAACTCGGGCAACTCGCCCTCTAAAAATGTACAAACTGAATTCATTTTAAGCTATGGATTTCTCATGCCGGGAGCCCGAGATCTCAGTTGGTAGCAAACTGGATGTGGGGAAGCGATGATGCGTGCTGCCAGTCGATGTTCACTATGAGCCCTGCAGCACCCACATTCCTCACAGTGGAGAGATATTTATGTATCAATCAATACAGCTCATAAAGTTCTAGAGAGTGGTAGGGCCAAAAAGGACAGGTTAAACTGCTACACACAGCCATGCACACTGAACACGGTTCTGATATCACCCTTAGTTACTGTAATTGTCTTTATGTGCTCCAACAGAGCTCCTGACAATAAAAGGCACCTGACCGAAAATGAAAACGGATATTCCACAGAAAGGCTCTTACTATGATGGATGCAGCAGTACAGTAGGTTTTAGTTTTAGTAAGTCAATCATTTTCTAAATCTATCCTGCTTTTTGGAACATATTAATGAACACGTTAATAAATAAAATTAAAATTAATTTTACAAAAAGGAGGGGGGAACAAAATGGGAAAGTGCATAATTGTGGTGTCTAAGCCCTCTTACATCACCCCTCCCTCAGCGGCAGTGAATAATCGCTTTACCCATGGAAACAGAGCTGTTGGTTATCCCATGCGGAAGTGAGCAAAAGAATTACATTCCTCTGCTACCTCTGCTCAGGCTGCTGCTGCTTTAGGTCACAGGAGTAAAAAAAGCAGTAAAGAAAAATGAAGAGGAAAAACATAAAGACCCGACTAAATCAATCCGCTGATATTTTTGAGTTAGAATGCCTGATATATAACTATCACATTCCATTAAGGCATTTAGCACTCTTATACATAGGGACTGATACAGCTTATAGAACACCATGCATTTATACAGTGGGTACCTTGCTCAAAGGTACAAGAGCAAGCCTTGCATGGGAATCAAACCTGCAGGCTGTTATAAGTCTTATAAGTCCCTAAACAGTATTCTACACTGAGACCAAATATATTGCCCTCCAAAATGATATACATTCTTGATTACGATGAACAAGGGCTATAAAACAAACAAAATGAGCTATCTTGAATGCGCAAAATTTCACCCCAACACAACTGCTCAGATAATTTTTTACTTAACAAGTATTATTTTGTTGCCAAAAAAAGATGTGTAACAAAATGACTCACACACCTGTTTTCAGTACTTTGTGCACCCTCTCTTTGCAATGACAAAATTGAGTAATTTTCTACTATTTTAGGAGATCATTATACATATTGGGGAATCTTTGACCATTCCTTCATACAAAGTCCTTCTAGATCCTTCAGATTAATGTGTCTGTGCTTGTGGACTGCACTCTGCAATTTAAACCACACATTTCAGACTGGGTTCAATTCTGGGGAATGAGATGCAACGGCATTGCAAAAGAAATTTGGGAAGGTTGCCACAAAGCAAGAGCTAGCAGGTTTTTGGCCAACATACTTTGGTTCATGATTCCACTGATCTTAAGAATGGCAGGACCAGCAGATTTAAAACAACCACACACCATTGAAGAATAAATGATGTTATGATGTCCTTTTCCTGCAGTCATCGCTAGGGTGAGTGGCAAAAAGCTGATCGGACCATAACACCCGGTTCCAATACATGGATATAGGAGGGGTTGAGGGTAGTGATGGTGATAAAGAGACCATTCCTTCATCCTCTGACCCTGCGACTCCCACACTGATACCATATGCATGCATCACTCAGTCACCTTCCTAATGAATACACCCTAATGGCGGCAGTCACATTCCAGAGCCGGGCCAATGTTTTCATTGCGACGTCGCAATAGGATCTGCCTGCTGAAAGGCGATGTCTCCCATATCCTTCCTGTGATTTTAAGGAGGTTGTGCTGTGAGCTACTTGCTTTCCGAACTTAAACAATCAGGAAAAAAGATTACAGGGGGATACCTCTCTATGCTGGACATTCAAGATAACTTTCAAATATCTTCAGGAGAATTTCAAGACACTATTTCAAGTCAAGGCTGGAGGAGTTCCAAGAAGTCTTAAAATATGCCCAAGAAGGTTTATATGAGCAAACGCAAGATCAGATCAGAAGAAACAAAGGCACATTCAGACTACGAGATGATGCTAAACATTCTTATCAAGATAAACCTGGCCGAGAATAGCTTTCTTCTTATTTTTACAATTCGCCTAATTATGTCCATGAAAGTTATCATGTAGGTGGCCTTGGCAGATGCCGGCTATTCAGATCTCATATTACTTTTCCAACTTGTTTTTTCTGAAGGATATATGCAGGAAACTTAGACACTGCGGCTTGAGGGAGCATGTGAAGGCTTGTTGGACGGACTTCCACGTCAAAACTAAGAACAATGTCTCCAAACTTTGACAACGCAATCATTAAAAGAACACCCGATATCACAGACTATTAAACACACAAGCACTGTACCACACAATATCAAATCAACAAAATCTCAAATGCAAGAAGAGAAAGCTGGAAAAAACAGCCTTATGTTTCTGCTATTAGCTGCATTGTGTTCAGGCTCAATTCTACCAGTTAAAATGAAAAATGTAACATTTGAAGGGGTCCCCAACCCAGGTCCTGGAGAGCCACTTATCTTCATTGTTACTCATCACTGTTGTTAAGTCAATTTCAACTAATTACTGATTACTGCTAATTGATTACTGTTAATGCAACTCCATCTCTTGGGTATGAATTGGTTGGAATTTCAACATGGTCCTTATTTTAGTGGTTTGATTGAAATTGCGCTATAAGACCTCGTCTGGTCTTCAACCTTCCCAAATACTCACACGTCACCCCCTGCTTACTTCCCTCCACTGGCTGCCTGTCATGGCTCGCATCAAATTCAAAACATTGGTGCTAGCCTTCCAAGCAGTTAAGGGGTCTTCCCCAGCTTACCTACAAAAAATCATCAGACCCTACACCCCTGCCAGACCTCTTCGTTCAGCCTCCACAGGCTGCTTGGCACCTGCCCCTCTCCGAACCTCCACCTCACGCTCACGACTACTGTCTGTTCTGGCTCCACGGTGGTGGAATGAACTCCCCGTTGAGGTCAGAACTGTACAATCTCTCCCCACCTTCAAGCGCAAACTGAAGACGCACCTCTTCAAGCAGCACCTCTCCCCATCCCTCCCTACCTCCCTGTGATCCTTAATTGTTGTCTTTGTGATTTACGTAGTGTTTCGGTATTTTTAGTTGGCTAGGTAAGCAGTATTTGGATAGTTAAGTTTGGTCACTTTTGCTTTGTTTGTTTATTTATTGTTAAAAAAAAAAAAAAAGGCCCTGGTCCTTATCTTTGTTGTACGGGTAGCAATTGAAATTTCAGCGCACTTAGCCCTGGTTATGGGTATGCACTTTGTTGTACGTCGCTTTGGATAAGAGCGTCTGCCAAATGCCAATAATGTAATGTAATAAGGCACATCCCCATTGAATGCTCCAGTCAAAGGCATTCTAAACAAACAAAAGGCAGTGGATTCTTGGGACAACCGCGTTTTGTTGATTATATAAGGTTTTTTGTTGCAATTTTAACCTGTGGTGCAGCTCCACTCAGACACAGAGAGAAACTCAGCCTTCACACTGCATGGACAATGTACACCCTGCAGTGCAAACACAAGAAAGTAGAAGAAAAAACTTTTGCTGACAGGCCTTGGCTGTGGATTCACAGAAAAGGAGTGTGATTAAAATGAGATGTACATTATGTTTCAGACAAAATGGCCCAGGGTATTCAGTAACCTTTCAAACTTATTAAAGCAAGAAACGTTGGCGGCTTATTTAGCTGACCATCTATAATAGGGTCATAGTCAATCACGATGAATGACATTTCCCAGCAGCAAAATAATAATATTTAATACGGGGAGAAATGGAACTCTAATTTTAAAGGCATGTGAACAAACAATACTGCAGAAATAACCTGGGTCAATTTAACACTGATTTAATATATTTTAGTTACATAACCATGGACACAACAAAATAAATAACCTGTTTTCAGCTGAGGCCAGGGTTACAAATGTGCTCACAAAATCATGTAATGAAACCGCAATCATATTTAATGAGGCAGAACCGTGAAGACTTCATTGGGTGGTACTTGCTGGTTAAAATGATTTTCCAGCATCTGTGGGCTGCCTTTTTTGACAATCATGCCGAATACTGACATTGAGGAAGGAATCGGAAATCTCAAACACATCCCAACCGCCTGATCTCAGTCAGAAGAAAAACAAGGCAGCCACGCAGTCCCAGTGATTCTGTAAAACAAAGAACCATCTGAAAAAGACGCCTACCACAGTATACTCTGGGCTGTCTTTTTCACCAAAGGAAATCCAGCAATGTGGGTTGTGTAAACATTCATAACTAATGCATAAGTGTGCACAATCTTGCAGTGCTTCTTCAAACAGAATTTCACACACACATACCTATTTCCTCTTGTCCAGCCACTTCAATTTGCGCTTCCTCATTACTGGGTTTGACAGCCCGGCAACGAGGCTAAGAGGCTGCACTTTAAACTTGGTGCCGTTTGGAGTACCTCACAAGCAAAGCATTTCAAACATATGCAATATTCAAGCAGAAATGTTACACATCTCTTGTTTAGTCAGTAGGGATTGCTTTTTTAATATTTCATGAAGATATCGACTAACGTGGGCACAGACTAAGCCCGAAATGTCAAAATGAGAAAGGGCGTTCCGTCTGGCGTGGGGAATCAAATTCATTTAGGAAGAAAAGGGCAGCTTGTTTGCCAAATGGAGACCCGCCTAAGCTAGGAGGCTTTGAAGTGTTTAGAGAGCGTGTTCAAGGGAATGCTCACTTAAAAGGTTCAGATGAAACGAGGCCTGAGCCATAGTCCCTACTTGGGCATAACACCAGACACACATCTCCTCCGAAGACTGAAGAAAGTGGCAGAACAGAGGTACATGAAAGGTGGAAGACAGCATAAGAACACAGGTATAATGCTTGTGCAGAGCGCCGCTCTGGTGGTCAGAATGGTACTGCGTGTTTGGCAGCCGGACTGTGAGGACAGAACAGTGGACTCATCAGGCCAGCAGTAGGTGGCATCACCAGCACAACGTGGGGATCGTGTGTCCACTTACAGGGCCATGGGAAGTCTGTTCTCAAAACCTGCTTCAAAGCAGTGCCAGGGATGTGCCAATTGAGCAGGAAAAAAAAAAAAAAAAAAAAAAAAAAAAACACCAACTGCCACCCTCTAACCTAGAGCCAGGGAGGAGGAAAGGCACCAACGGCTAACAGTCCAGATGGCGAATAGCAGGCATCTCTTCAAATCAACACCTACAGCTTCATTTACCCAGCAAGCAAAGCAAAAACTCATCAAGCCCAGAAAAACACTCATTACAAATCTCACGAAGACACTGCTGGCCAGTTCTGCACATTATAATAGCAATTCTGCACTAGTAAATGACTTTGAGTCCTGGCTCTGCCCTCAAAGGATCGCAGCTGAATGCATTTCTATTCATATTCTTTATTTTTTAAATGTTCAGAGAAAGTGGTCTTGCAGTTGAAAAGGCCAGCCCCGCTGTATAAATAATATTTGATTCTGTGGAGCAGAGGAAATAGTCAGAGTGAGCTTTGCTCCTCCAGTGGAGGTCCACACCCACTCAGACAGCACAACCAAGCTTTGGTTTGCCCTGCTGTGAACTGGCAGGAGAATATGATGTGTCTGTCTGTCTCAACGGCACGAACTGCAACTGTGTGTCTGTGTGTGTTCAGAAACAAAAACACTACATATAACCAATACGATTACCAAGTATCACGGTCTACACTCAGAGAGCACTTTAGTAGGCATTTTACACAGCTGAACATCTTGACCATGTCTGCAAGCTTTTATGCAACTAAGCAGCAACTAAGCTGCCACATGATTGGCTGATTAGATATTTGCATTAACAAGCTGGTGTAGAGCCCTACCTAATAAAGTTGTCACTGAGTGTATATGTAACAATCAGTAACACACACAAGGAGCACGGACAACAAGCATCCTGTATTTCAGCCAATTTCTGCGTTTGCTCAAAAGACTTTGAGCTCTGTATGTTTGACATTTCAGTGTTCCACAGCACCTTAAAGTGTGCAGATTGGCCATCTCATCAGAAGTACTCACAAGAGGACGTAGCCAAAGGCGGAACACCCATGGACAGGCGGAATACCATTTATCCAGTCT
The DNA here is from genome assembly GCF_963514075.1 of Conger conger. NCBI lineage: Eukaryota > Metazoa > Chordata > Actinopteri > Anguilliformes > Congridae > Conger > Conger conger. The sequence goes on from NC_083765.1 coordinate 30,655,687, forward strand.
CTGGAAGTGGGTTATGAACGGGGGTGGGATTTGTTGGGAGGGAAACATTGCTAGCTCACATATTTCCTGGTATTTACACCTAGATGTTTTAAACTACATAAAACATCGCACCTTTGGTATCAGACCACACAATTTTTAGGTGAGCCAAAGTATTGGAAGAGAGAGAATTTAAGTAAATGAAAGTAAATAACACTTAATATTTGCTAGCATATCTCCTGCTTCCAATAACATCAAGCCTGTGACCCAGTGACATCACCAAACTGTTCTTATTTTGTGATGCTTTTCCAGGCTTTTACTGCAGCCTCTTTCAGTCAGTTTGTTTTGGGGTTTTTTTCCCTTTAATCTCCTCTTCAGGAGGTGAACTGCATGCTCAATTTGGTTAAGGCCTGGTGATTGACTTGGCCAGTCTAAAACCTTCCACTTTTTCTCCCTAATGAAGTCCTTTTTTGTGTTGGCAGTGTGTTTTGGGTCATTGTCTGGACACATTTCTCCGTAAACTGGCAGAGAGAATGTTTTTGTGGACTTCTGAATTCATCCTGCTGCTCCCATCATGAGTTACATCAAGGATGAGTGAGCCCACTCCAGAAGCAGCCATGCAAGCCCAAGTCTCCACCGTGTTTCACAGATGAGCTTGTATATTTTGGATCATGAGCAGATCCCTTCTTTCGCCACACGTTGGCCTTTCCATCACTTTGGACAGGTTAATCTTAGTCTCAGCAACCCAAAATTTTGTTGTGGCTCATCGGTAATTCTTTGCCAATTGTAATCTCGCCTTCCGATTCTTACTACTGATGAGCTGGTATAGCCTCTATATTCCTGCTCTCTAAGCCTTCTTCGAACGGTTGATTGAGATAACTTCACCCCTGCCCTGTGGAGATTGTTTGTGATGTCTCGGAGTGATGTTTCAGGGTTTTTCTTCACAGCTCTCACAATGTTTCTGTCATCAACTACTGTTGTCCTTGGTTGACCTTTTCGATGTCTGTTGCTCAGTGGTTTCTTTCTTCAGGACATTCCACGTTGTTGTACAAGCTATCCCCAATGCTTGAGCAATGGATTTCCCATTTTGTCTAAGCTTCAAAAGGCCTTGCTTTTCTCCCAAAGACAGCTCTTTGATCTTCTTTTTCTTTTCCTCACACAAATGCAGTCTTCACAGGGAAACCCCAATGCTAAGATAAAGTTAGATAAAAATACCAGGAAATAAAAGCTAAAATTCGGCTCTGTCATCTCACGTACATCTTTTGACCTCAATTGTCTTCAGTGTATAGGAAAAACAAAGGAATTGACCTTGCTGTTCCAATACTTTTGGAGCGGACTGTATGTCTGCTTGCTTGTTTGGTTGCAACAAGCTAGAGTACCACACATTCACGAGTACAGCAGCCTATTACACCCATTTTAAAAGTCTCCTGCTCTGCGTCCCTGGACGGTGTGCTGATTTCGGGGTGAAGCCATCTTGTGTCTCCTCAGACCATACGCTGACAGATGCAGTCAGAGCAGGCAAGCTCTTGGCTCCGCTACGCAAACTGCTATCCCCATTCCAATTCACACACACCTTGATTAGCTCTTCAGAGAGCCACCTCTTACTTCAAGTGACAGTTGGAACCCAGCCCAAGGCTACCAGCGCATGCCTGTCATACCCACTGTTTGACTAAAAGGACAACGGCGATCTCTTATGACACAGTCCACAGAATTGCTATTCACTTTTTGTGGTTCGGTTATTGGTATACGCCAGTTTAAAAGGCAATATTTCATATTCTTTCATTACTAATAGCAGAGTGATTCAACTGTATCTGGTCATACCCTCGCACAGGATTTTAAGAGATTTTTCCTCTACCTAATAATGGATATGAAGTGTGTTTAAACACATCATGTCCCTACTAAACAGTTGAATCACTTTGCTATTTCACATAAAGCCACAATATGGCATTTCTTTTTGACTAACATTAACTTTGCAAACATTCTGTCAGAAGGGACACTGATGCTACCCTGCTATCTAATGCTACCATGCTCATAATTAATCTAATTTTTACTTGAGTCAATCACTTTGAGGAGGTGCCAGGTGAATGGGGAACAAAGCACCAGGCATTGTCTTAATCAGGAATTGTCGTCCTAATTAAAACACATTTCATGGACACAGAACGTACAGTTATGAAACTTCACTTCACTTCTAACATACCAATATCCTCAAGATAATGTTCTACAGGCATACATACGGACACAGGAATGGTCTAATGTACTATTTATGCATGCACTGAACCTCAACATGCACATATACTGTATGTGTGCAGACATTTGTTTTAACTGAAAAAAATGTAAATATAAAAAAAGAACACTTTCACCCAGTGCCAGAACAGAAATCTGGTAGTGCTTTCTGGATCACGCATCTCTTTTATTTAACTGATGCATTAAAAAATGCGTCTTGGACTTCTAGTGAAAATAATGTGTCTGCAGCTTAATTGGGATGAGATACTGAAAAGCAGGCAGTAGATGTGATAACTGAAACTCCACATTGCTGATGTATTAACGAGGTAAGGGGGAAACAGGGATGAGGGGCGATGGACGCTGATAGCGGCGGAACGCTTTGAAAGTCACCTCGGCCCTGACCTCAGCGTCCGCAACGCCAACACGCATTCATATTACAGCAAATATGGATTTTTGTCTAAGAAGCACTACATATTTTATTCAACAGTAAAAATATTTTTGCTTTTGGCCTTGGCAGAACATGTAATAACGCAACTTGAACAGAAAAGAAGGACTGTAGGTCAACATAATGGGTAATCCAATTATATGAGAACCATTTACAAATGTGGCAATTAAAAACTGGTCACAGATATAGTACATACAAACTAAACATATGAAATGTGAACCATTTGTTTATTTAGCAATTTAAAGAATGCATTTATAATCAATCATATTCTATTTGACATGGCAGCAATGTTACTTTTGTGGTGTTATGTACATTATGGCTGCCAAGAGCAGCAGCTAACATTTTTTTTCACCATTTTTAATTCAAATCAATCTGAAATTATTTATGTGTGTGTCTAAGGCATTCTATAAGCCTTGAATTCTCCAATGTACTGTAGGCTGACTGACTACATCCATTTGACAACATTATTTAATGCCACGCTATTTGTGTTGAGTTCTCCCACTCTTATATTTTTGGATTTTTCTGACGGTACTGGTCACCTTCCTATAGTAAGAACAGTACGTCATATATGATCCACTGGCTACACACAAGGCTGTGGCACTATAGATAACCTGAATAATTTTTCAATAGTTATGAGACCTTTAGTCCTGTTTATACTGACACATCTGTTCTGCGGCATCTGGAAGACTAAAACAATAATTATAGGATATAAGATTCAATTTCTACACAGACGTGTTGATTGAAACGGAAGAAAGATGTTTCTCAAGAAATTTGCGGGCAAGAAACTTTTAATTTAGTATCGCTGAGGGAGGTGTTCTGTAGGCAAGCCAAAACAGCAATTAAACAGAGGCATCGCAAACACAAAAGTTTCATTCCCCACTTCCTCTGCTGCCAACCATTTCAATTGCAAAGGAATAATCAAGTCAAAGATTTATAATGTATCAGCATAGAAAGACTAGGCAATACCCCGCAGGCAGGGGATATCAATAATAAATGGCTACCCAGAGAAATTTAATGGTTTTACACTTTAAAATCTCTACTACTCCAATGGGACTTCAATTGGATTCTGCCCAATGTCTGTAATTTTGGAAAAGGTTCCTGATTTAAATGGTATCAATTACAGTTCTTGCATGGACACACTTCTTTTCCCAAAGGTCTAACCTTGTCTTACGGCAGACAAATAGGTCAACAGTAAAATAAGAACAACATGTATATCCAGCTGAATCTGGTAATTGGCTGTAAACTTACAAGACTTGAATGAAGTTGTTTAGTTTTTATTTTTCCTTCAGCAGACGGATGATGACCTAGCTCTTAAATATCACATTGACATTTAGAGATACACTTTAAAACCCTTTTCCCATTGTGCTTTAATTAAGAGCACCCGGCTGCTTGTGATTAACTGAAGGCTTAAATTGCTTAATCATAATGGACATTTAATGCTGAGGGTCCAGGGGAGTCTAAGCTGAAAATGTTCCAGCACTTCAGGTCAGATGTGTTTTCTTCATGAATTGTCTGGTAAAAGGTCACGGTGACAAAACCAGTTAGCATAGTATTTTCTTCCGAGGTTTCAGTATCATGCCAAATGAACACCCAATGCTTAATTTCCTACTCTTACTACTGCTAACTTCAACCAATCAATAAAAGAGCAACTGAAAAAACTACAGTACCTAAGATGAATCTCTTATTTTAAAATAAGTGTCTGATAGGCACAATATGTCAATAGAAATTACATTAAATTGGTCACAGTTTAACAAGTCAATAGTAGAAATATAATACTATAATATATATAAATACTCTCAAAACAGAATGATTCAGTGATCATTTGAGAACCTTTTCTTGAATTCAAAACCTGGGCACACTAAAGAAGAACACTAAGAGATGCAAGTGTAATGTTCACTGGACTATAAATAATTTATTTGGGCATTGGGAGTCTTTTTCAGACTGAACAAATGCTTGGCTTAAAAATAAAAATTCAAACCAAGGTTTGGATTCAGTGTGGCCGACACAGAGAGAAGGGGTTCCCCAATAAGCATGCCCATCTGCTTCTCTAGGCAGGCACTCTGACATTCAATAGGCTAATAATAATAATAACAATAATAGCAATAATAATCATTAAGTACTTCGGCACTGGAAGCTTTACTCTGTAGAACAGCACAGAAAGAGTCAAATGCGCTGTGAGAAAGCACAGGGATATCTCTGCAAATGTCCAAATGATTACAGAGTAAGGGAAAATGGAGCTGTAATCATACTCTGGCCCAGTCATTTGCAGTGTTTTGGTACTTGGCAGTCCCAGAGTGCCATTCGCCGTCTCCCGAGGTAAACTGGCAGCTTTAATCAAGGCCCACAGAAAAGCAGAGCGCAGGGCTGTCACACACACAGCGCAGGCTACGCGCCCAGATGCAGCAAACTCATTCAGCCACACGCTGCAAACAGGACCAGGATATCTGACAGAGACACCCCCGTCTGTGAAATGCCTTGGCACACAACGCGGTGGTATTGAGTTTAAAATGAAATCATACTGTAAACAGGTCACTCGCTGTCTAATACCAAGTCATTACAAATCGAATTTATGATATTTACACAAAAGAGTCCTACAGGTATTGTGTTGTCTGTTCAAATGTACAATGAAGAGGAATATACCGGTTTTATATATTGCACTGTATCATAAAGATGTCTTTCAGGAGGAGCTCAGAAGCACCGGTGCTTGAAGAAATGTACTGTAGAGGTCGTAGATAACACCATATACTGTAAATACTGCGTAAATGAAAAATCTAAAGCAAAATATGACATGTATGGGATTAAACAAACCACTGGAATTCTGGCAAGGGTGTGCAGTTGCACATGTCCATGCTTATATACAGAATGTATCTGTGTGTGTGTGCGTTTTCATTCGAGAGGAAGAGATGAAAAATGAGCTCACCATGCTTGCATTCTTCATGGCATGGCTGATGACCACGATGACCCTCCCTCTGTAGCTCTGCAGGGTGCTGGTGACCGCTGCCTGGATCAGCTCCCCCTCCAGGCCAGACGGGGTACTGCAGGCAATGTTGATGCTCCCCGGGACGTGACCCCGGTTGAAACTGGGAAAGGTGCGTCAAGGCCAATGGCAGCTCTGTTTATGCACACCCCAAAGTCGCACCTTTCAACCTGCCTACAGATGGTAGGTTCTTTTTTTGGTACAGAATTTATGTTAAATTGGAATTCTGATTAAATTGGTGAAACCAACATGAATAATAAAACTTTTTTTTTTGAGAATATGCACGTTACCACATGTGAATTGATCGATTACAAATCTGAAATTGTACAAAGCCAAATCAAGAAAAAAAGAAGCCTCTGTCCCAAACATGAAGACCTAGCTCACTGTATTTGAAGTAGCTACAATCATAAAAGCATTGTGCAAGTAAATTGGTACAACAAAATAAAGCTTCCATTAATAACAGCTCTGCAAGTGTAGTTTAAGAGGGCTGAAAGTGCACATTAATGCAACTCCGACTTCATATAATTCCCACATGAAGCTGACAGAGAAGACAAAAGTAAGTCTATAGCTCAACCTTCATGGGGAAAAAAGAGAAGCTTATCATCCAGATTTGGAGTTTCAACACCACGATGAATCTCACCTTCCAGCTGCATTGGCTTAAATTTACATTAAAATACATTCCAGCCTGTCTTTAACCAGCCAGGCTGTTATGTCCCCCATAAAACAGACAGATCACTGGCACGTCCCTGAGGCCTGGGCGTAGGGCCCTTGCAAATTCACATCGCAAAAACAACAGGAGGACTCAGCTTGAATAGCTGGAACAGCCAAATGGTAACACAGAAGTGAACAACCTTTCCAATAAAAAAAAAAAGTCAATATTAAAAGCAAAACTTCATTATGAACATTTCGTTTAACATTGGGAAATGAGGTGAACAAAGCAGCATTATACCTTCAGAGTCATCTTCTGTTTACTGAACTCTAAAATCGCACCATTTAGTGAGAAAATCAAGCGCTTAGCGCCCTTACAGTAAATGTGGATTGACAGAATTTATGACTAACATTCATCTCGCCCACGTACACTGTTATATAATTTAATGATAGCGCTTGGCATATAGCGGAATGACAGACCCAGTGAAAACAGAGGCCCCCTGACGGATATGAGGGTAGACAATACTTTCAGCCAGAACAGTCAATCTGAGCTCAACTTAGCTGCTGAAAATGATGTGGGTGTGAAGAAATGGGTAACAAGCCCTTTCTCTGAGAATGGTGAGGGGAAACCATTACCGCCAACAACCAGCAACATAATGAGGGAAGAATCCCAGAGAGAAGGTGCTAAAATATCACCGCCCAGTAGCACCGCATCGAGCTGAGCCAAGTGAAATATGTACACAGAGACTCGTATAACCAAATAATCATTCCCTGTAACTGCCTTTCAGACTTAGTCCCTGTGCTAATCTGGGAAATGCATCATTACTGCCACCACCGATTTAACTGCCGTATCTTTCAAAATGAAATATTCTGAGCTCTTCATCTCCGATAATTTAGTTTGGATTACAGCATTTCAGCCATGGGTACATTTCAGTCGATTTTAATTTTTGTAACCTTCTTTGAACTCCTTTGCGTCTTTTTCAACACAGCAGGTCACACTGTGCTACAGGAGAGCCAGAACTGAGAGGCAAACATTTGATGAAAGCATTTAACCCATGAGCTCTAGCTGACTCCAGGGTCAATGTCACAGACTCAAATGTCCAGTCGAAGCCATGGGGCTCAGTATTCTGCTTGGAGCGAGCACATACACATAGACCAACTCACTCATGACCTCATAATTCATGTAATTCCTTGATAACGATTATAATTACACAGAAATATGTTTGTAGAGTCTGTTTCAGTTAGGCTTTACTGTGTTGACTCCCTTTCATGCAATAAGAGCTTATCTGCAAGACAGAACAATGCTTCAGCAGTAGCAACTGCCGACTGTAGCAACAAAACTTGGTTCATATATAATTAAAATGGCTGCCCATGGACATTTATATACCAGTATATTATGCTGTTGGTTGCGCTCAACCTACTTATCTTACATTAGTATTCCACACCTGTATCGTCTTATGCTTTTCAATCCCCTCCGACTCACAGACAGTCTGAATGAGACAGAATAAATATATAATAAGAAATATTCCTGTGGAGCCAGATTTAAAAATCACCCTTAACAAGATTTTGGAGAGACTTGAGGTTTCGAAGAAGTATTTGCTCTGGGAGGCCTGGTAAGAGGCAAATGCTCTAAGCTTCAGAGTCACCCATTTCCCTGAAGAGCTTGTTGAGGAGGATTCAGTCCAGAAGTCTGGCCTTCACGAGGCCCCTTTGCTAATCCAAGGTGATTAACAAAGCCGTAGCTCTCTTTAAACAATTAACATTCCCTTAAAAGAACTCTTTGTTTTCAAACTAAAGCACGCTTTACTTAAACACTCAAGTACACAGGCGTGTACGCACGTGCTCACAAACGCACATGCATATGAACTCTTACCAGCAAAAAAAAAAAGGCTGTTGACTGCACATGACTGCACATGAAGTATTTAAGTTCGGCCTGTCTCTGTGGTGAGCCCAGGTGGATTTAGCGGCTATAGAATTTGGCAACTTTTTAAAAAAATTTTATTGTGGAGCTTTTCAAGCGCATCCACGAGAGAGCTCGCTTAGGTCTGTGTGGCCCACCTTTCAGTTGAGCTGGAATTAATCAGAAGCCAGCCATACCGCTGAGCACAGATTACACATCCCTACAGGGTGTCGCTCCTTTTCATACCTTAAAAAGAGAAAAAAATGGACTGTTGCTGTGAATAGAGGGTTGGGTTTTAATCAAATATGCCCTACTTGCACAGTCGTACGCATTTGCTCAGAAGGCACTCTTTTTCTAGGCAGCTATAATAGCCACCCTTTCAGTTGTGACCCTTTGAACCCTCGAGCCGCTGATGAAATGCAGTTCAGAAGGCTCTGACATGTGTCAATCTGTCCAACAATGAGCGCTTTGGGGAGGAAAAAACTTTTTCAACTTATCTACCTTTCACCACGCAAGACTGTAGTCATAGTCCACTACTTCAAACACAACACTTGGAAAGATCTCTTCTTTTGCTGTCAGTAACAGCAGTAATTAAGATGCAATAAACAACATAACTACCAGAGCTATGAGTTGCATAAGCTTCCCATTTAGTTCCTGCAACGGGTCACGTCAGTCAAGATTCAACATTTCAGAGCAAATGCAACAGCCAAAAAGCACTGCTCAAGTGCAGAAGTTTTGTGGGAATAATAAAAACAGGAAGACTTAACCGCTGTGTTGAATGAATTGCCTTCAGGCTATGAAGACATTGGCTTTAATAACCGTACATCCTCGCTCTCCCAGATGCCAAGGCTCGTAAGACAGGGCATGTATCTGAACCTTTGAGAATGTGTGCACATCAACTGGTGGGCGATATACCAGACCGGACTACCACAGTCCTCGCAGACTGGCCTGGAGGCTTCTTCAGTCCACGGTTGGTTTTGAGCACGGTTCCATTTTCTAGCACACAAGGGGCAGTTAATGGTGCAAGGAAAGGCCTGACACAACCCAGGGACGTCATGCATTTGGGGAAATACCCCTCACCACACAAGCTGGAGACTGTTGGCTATGCCTAGAGCCACTCCCCAAGGATGAGAACCTAAAATTCCTATGCAATCGTTCAATAATTGGACAGTGTTTACAGACCACAATATACACCTCCCACAGTACACCATGGAGATGACAACCAAATTATTCCAAATAGCAGTCCAAATTAAGACTGCAAAATGAATATTTTTTTATAATTTCTTAAATGATAAATTCCAACAGCTTAATAGGCCATAATGAAGCAGAGCCGGTCCATTTGTCTTCGCTGTAACTCAATTAGTTTTGAGTACATAATGAACAATAAATTAAAATACTAATTCAAAGACACCCCATACATCAATATGAATTAATTTTGTTTTACCTTTATTATAGTCTAAAATTATCAATGAACATTTTAATATATGAATATATTACAAGGATAATTCTCACCACTTTTTATTTACTTGAATTGTTTGAAAACCTTCAGTAAAAGAGATAATGTAAAGCCGTAAATGTTCATCTAGCAACAGACCTCCACCAACATTTTCTGAACAGCATACATACTGTAAAAACCCAACATCTCTTCAACACATAAGTGAGAAATGTTAGCACATACTAATAATAACTATAATGAGTAGATGAACATAAATTGAGGCTCCCCAGTGTCTCTTTGACTGTACACAACTTTTAAACTTAACTTTTTTTGAAACCGTTTTGAAATAGGTTGAACTGCCCCTAGCGAAATACTATAATACCAAAAGAATAATTATGAGCAGTTCTCGTACCATGCAGAGACTGTGCCAATTAATCCACAAAGCTGCTGTTGTGCTTTTCAAGCAAATGTTTGTATTTATATTCCAAGTAAATGACCTTCACATAAAAAGTCAGTGTTGCTGCATTTAATGGAAAATGTCAAAGCAGCTGGGAAGACCTTCTGATAAATGTTTTTTTCCAGCACACAGGCATTTCTAACAGGTATGATATTTGTGTAAACAAGAACATTTTCAAATGCAATTGCTTTGTGCTCCCAATATAGTGCTTACCTGTAACTTGCTGGTGTGGAAACAATGCAGTCTTTCAGCGGGTCAATCAACCAACCATCATCAAAAAAACAATAAACCAGTTAACCAATCAATTGACAAATCAGCCAACTGATTGACCAACCACCCAGAGGCAGGGATGAGGAGCATTCCCATGTGGGCTACTCTGCAGGAATAAAAGGATACTCCTCACTGCTGCGGATGTCCAGGGCCAGGATCTTGGGTTTGCTGGACTTGGTCCTCTTGGTGGGGGTTTTGAAATGGCTGGGGCCAGATAGCTCACACAGGTCAATGAGGTCCTCCACAGAGATTCGGGGGGATACCTCCTCCTTCAGATCGCTCAGCTTGAGGGGCTCCCGGGACTGTGAGAGGGGGATAAAGGTTTGTTTCATACAGTGGAGACATGACATTACAGAGGTCCTTCTTCCATACCTCACGGTGGTTACAGGTATTCAGGACTCATGAATCTCCCATGGTGAGCAGAGCTACAGTGCAATCAATAGTGGGGTTTGCATCCAACCGCTTTCATGCTAATTTGCATAAGTAAACCTGAGTGGAAACAGCTGACATTTGAAAAACAGCAAAATATTGCAACAAAGTGTTTATGCTTGGTCAAGGTGGAAAAGTAGGCTTATCAATAAAGAGACAATTTTTAGAAAAATTATGACGTGACGGGGATGAAGGTTGCATGCTTCTTCTCCAGAAAGGCCAGATAAGGGCAGGTGGCACTCTTTTGATTACAATGTCCCTTTGCATTCTCTTCAAAATATTCATTAGCATTTTCTTTGCTGACTTTTCACAAATTTCTACTTGCAAAACATTTGGATGGAAACTTAACTAATGTCTGACAGAAAATCTCACAAAAATGAAAAAATCAATATTTGTCTTGAACCCGAAAAGAGTACAAAACTAGGCTAGATGAGTGCATGGTGGTCTGCTGGGAGTACGTGATGAGTTGCAGGTGGCTTCACAAAGCCCTCATTAATTACCGGATCTAACCTCGACATTAGCACTGGTGGTCATTTACTGTATAATTAGCTTGAGGATTAGACCCTTGATTTAATGCAGTCTTGACCCAATGCGTTTTATCTCATCACTAAAGCGTCCTGTGTTTTAGATTAAGGAATCGATCACCAAAGAGCTGCAGTATGGAGGCAGAGAGGAGAGAAGTGCCCTCATTTTCACCCCGACTCTGATCAATCCGGGAGACTTGCATGCCCAACTGTTCTCCAAAATACCACCAGGATTTATCTCACACATTTTAAACACTCAGGGAATATTTAATTGTGCAACTGATTTGAATCACCTGAAGCAGAATACAAAAGTATGCAAAATGTGCAGATAGTGATGCTTAAATGCAGTAATATGTGGTCCTTGGTGTCATCATTAAAATTCCCAGATGTGCTTATAAATTCCCACAAAAGGTCTCTCTACTAGCCACTTAATCACCCCCCTTGTATAACTGGCAACACAATCCTCTCTATGGCCTAGCCAATTTGACCCCCTAAGTCATCACGGCAAATGAGAGTAGTGTTCTCAGCCAGCAAACCAGGTTAAATATAGGTTAAACAGAAAATATAGGCCCAAGTAATCATTACAGTTTATGTGAACTGTATAATTCCACAGCATGGTGGGATGTAATGTCATGAGCAAACAAGACCAGTCAGAAGCAAAGACAATCTATATTAGTGCTACTCAACTCCACGTCCTGCGGGCTGCAGTGTATTTTCACCTACCATGCACTACACCACCTGATTTCGCTAATTATTTAACCTGCCTGGTTCAGATAATAAGCTAATTAGTGAAAACAGGTGGTGTAGCGCATGCTTGAAGCAAATGCCTGCAGACACTGCAGCGCACAGGACATGAAGCTGAGCAGCATTGCTCTATACCACCCTGGTACATTATCGTTGAGAGTGAGCCAATTTAATTTTATTATCTGGGATTTTCATTGTCCCTCTGCAATGACCTCATGAAACAATTTACAGGGATGGGAGGGGGTGAAAGGAATATATCAGGGCAATACCAAAAGCTCTTCCATCCATGAAATAAAACATCTGTGCTTATGTGGGAAGGTTTAGCTAGACCCCTCCAAACCACCTCTGTCCCAGCCCTCCATAACAGCACAGTGAGGGGGTGAGAGGAGTGCCAGAGGAAGAAAGAGAGAGAGATGCAACTCTTTATAATCATTCATTAGGAAAATGGCCTTTCTCAGGAGTATAACTTATTATTAATCGAATATCTATTAGTTGATTTATTTACATGTACTTGTTAATATTGTTCATTCATATTTCATATGTTGCATTGTAGTTTATATACTTTGCAATGTTTGTAGTTTTGTAACATATTAGAGAGAGAGAGAGAGAGAGAGAGAGAGAGAGAGAGAGAGAGAGAGAGAGAGAGAGAGAGAGAGAGAGAGAGAGAGAGAGAGAGATGAGAGAGAGAGAGAGAGAGAGAGAGAGAGAGAGAGAGAGAGAGAGAGAGAGAGGAGAGATGAGAGAGAGAGAGAGAGAGAGAGACCTACACCGCTGGCTAATGCTCTCCATGACTGGGTGGATAAGCTCCAGTGAGCAGTGATTTGGGCTGCAGGCATTGTTACCCGCACTGGTCGCAGGTGAGGTGTAATTGGCTCGTACCGAACACCAGGGCCTGTGTGGCCCAGCGCGGTTTTGGGGGTGGGGGGCGGTCGGATATTCTATACGTGCAGGAGCTCCATCTGCTCCGCTCATATTTATAATCATCCCTGACATTTCACGCTTCCCTCCCTTAAATGATGTACTCATGGAGTCACAGCCAGACTTCCCCCGGTCCCCCGAGCTTATGCAGGCTGGGAAAGGGAAGGCTGCTGTCTCCAAAACAGCCTGCTTACTCAGAGACAACTCAAAAACATAAAGTGATTAAGTTTGCATATTAAAAAAAAAATGCTTACGTGTGCTTGCATGCAACTACAGTCCTTTAGTACTTCTGTACATTTCATACACATATGTCTACATGAACACGTATTCACACCTTAGTGTTACATAGATGCACACAACTAATCTACAAAACCAGTTTGAGGTATAGTATGTAAATGTGAAGAAATCTACTCATCTGATCCATTTACAAAAATACAAAATACAGTATGTCCAAATTGAGTAGAGTTGTGCAGTTCCACAGCATCACAGATAGGGCAATAAAAGAAAGTCCAACATTAGAAAGAACATAAGAGCAAAGAACAGGCTGAGTACAGGCCACTCAGCCCACCTCAGTTCACTGCTTCCTTTCATTTAAAGTAAATCTCCCTGTGACCGGTTTGGCCTCTGACTCAACGACAAATCCTCATTATGAGAAGTTTGATGCATTACTGCCTGTGTAAAGAAGCCATTTTAAATGTCAGAGAAAATTACTTCTCACTTGCTTCTGTTCATCGTAACATTTGTGACAGCGTTGGAAGATCACCTTGTTAATCCATTTTAAAATGCAAAGAGGTAATTTAAAGCATCACACACAAAAAGTCCTAACCTCTGGTTATGCTATGGTCACAGACTGCTGTATAAATCTGAATTAGGTAGTGAAGAAGGGCCAAAGGGCCACTCTTGTGAGGGGCTTTTCCACTCTGAGACCTGCAACCATATATAACTGCAGAGTTCTGGTCCTGGGCTCTTTTCCTTTTTTCCAACAGGATAAAAGGAACCCACAATACAATATATTGATGGAGGTACTTGAGCTGGTTCCAGGCAGAATAAGAAAGGAAAAAAATATCTGCTCTCAAAGTCCCGAGACATATAGCCGATTAGGAGGATTCACTGCCAAGTCTTCTAAACAGATTAACATTTTCTTTGTACAACATGAAAAGATGCAATGAGGTAAACGGGCCCGACACCAGCCAGAAGAGAGAATTCTCTCTCTCCACAGGTAGTGCAAATGAAACACTCAGAATAAAGTGAGGCAACCTATCATTTGCACCATACAGAAAGTTGGACTTAACTCTGGTCACACAACATACCAATAACCCATCATTACATTACATTACATTACATTACATTACATTATTGGCATTTGGCAGACGCTCTTATCCAGAGAGACGTACAGTTGATTAGACTGAGCAGGAGACAATCCTCCCCTGGAGCAATGCAGGGTTATGGGCCTTGCTCAAGGGCCCAATGGCTGTGCGGGTCTTATTGTGGCTACACCGGGATTAGAACCACCGACCTTGCGTGTTGCTAATGCTATTAACATTTAGAATTAAACAGTTTTAAGTTCTAATTTATACAGTTTAAACCAAGAAATAACCATATTACATAATATGCGGTGATCGCCACCTGCTCTGATTTCCATCTGACTGCCTGGCTAGGCTATAAGGTCTCAAATGTCCGAGTTTGAATTAACAGGCTAAGTAAGTTTTTAAAGGCTGTTACCTGGTAACATAATGAGGAAAACACAGCTACACACTTGAGTTATCTATACCAGAGTGACTTTTTTTTTGAACATCAGCATTCATATTAGGAATACAAAAGTGCAACATCACAAAGAATGCACAGAAGGCCCACTGGTCATCAACTGCAAAGTTAGCTTAACAAACCAACAATTAATATTAAAAAGAACAATAAATACCACTACACAGCAAACCTCTTAAACTATGCATACAACATTACTATCCAAAAAAGGTTAAGAGACAGTTTCCACGCAACCCAGTGCAGTGAATGGTTTGGACAGTCTTAACAAATCTCAGTTCTGACAAATATCAGACACAAGATGTTTTTCAGTACAGGCTTAACTTAATGGACTGCTTTGGCAGGCAGAATTTTAACATTGGCAATTGTTTAGCTAGACAATAGGCAATCTATAATATGTAATGAACAGTCTGCATTTTCTTGAATTTACAATTCTAAACAGATTTTAGCCGGTTTCTCTTAGGACAGATTAAAGATAAATACTTAATACTGCTAGCAGCCAAAGAAGGAATATCTGACCAAGAATAACAATTTCATTTTCTGCATTCTGTATCGGTAGTTTCTGTTCCTCGTGACACCACTCCTTCTCCCCCTGATTGACTAGCTCAGTGGACTGGGGCAGCTCCAATGAAGAAAATGCAAAGAAAAAACTAATTTGAACCCTTTCAATGTTCTTATTCCTGGTTCTACAGCCGTTTTACCCAAGCTCAGATTCTGAAGAAGGGGCTGCTCTGCCTCCCCCCAGACCATACAGAGGCCGTGCCCCACATTTTGAAGAGCAATGGTAGAAGTTTTGGAAGACTTAAATCGATGTAAACTTTTTTTGGACAAATGGCTTCCATCTTTGGATCTGAACGTAATAAAACCGTGTCCTGAGGGATATGCAGAAATCAGGTGTGGAGACCTTTCACGGATGCCAGTAAACTCTCAGCCGCAGCGAGAGAAACGGACGTCCCTTGGGATGATAGATATTGGTAAATACATCACAGAGCTCAATGAGTCGAGACAGATTGCAATTTTCCAGGCCTGTCACGCGTGGATGGCCCTGAACAAGGTGTGGGGGGGTGGAATTGAGGGGAGGGAGGGCTGCCTGGGGGAACTTGGGAGAGCTTAGCATCATTAAGGCTATCAGACCTGCTTCCTTCATGTATTTGTACAATCCATCGAGTTGGGCGATACAAGGCACAGTCTGTCTGGTGAACGTTGAGCTCACCATAGTACTGGAACTTCAGCAGCTCATCCAAACCCAGGCAAACAGGCCCAAAAGCTAGCCGGCGAACAGGCGGACGTCAGCTCCGCACTAAGGAATGCTTTTAAAGGATTACTCACTTTTGGGGGAGAAAACAAACACATCACATGGAGTCTCCTAAAACCTATCAGCGAGAACTGCGCCTGTCCACAGCCCACAGCCAGCCTAGCCTGTCTCTTTAAGCCCAGGCGGGCGCATTGATCAGTTTTTAGGGATGCGCTCTCACTCCCTGGTGCCGCCTGCAAGACCGCAGGAAAGCAAGCCGAGAAATCGCCCACAGTCACCTCCAGGTCAAAGGTTAAGAGTAAGAGTTTAAAAAAAAAAGTCATGGCTCCAACGCAGGAAATTCTCCTATCTTTCCCTTGTTCCATTGACTAGAGATACGGCATGTTGTTCACTTTAGGCCCTTAATGACCATGATAAAATAAGGCTCCAGTGAGCGCCACACTGAAGGCTCAGACAGAAGACAGCTTTAAGAACAGTATCTAACGGTTTGTTTAGATTTTAAAAGCCAAGTAAATCCCTGTGAAGAACTAAATTGCGTTTCGTGCACGGTGCCATCTGTGCATTTTTGGAGAATAATGAGAGCTGAGTGTGATGAGGAATAAAACTTTTCAGAACATTCAAACAAATTAATAGATTTCCACAAACATATGCAGCTAATTTAATCAATCACAGAAGGAGAGGATCCTGGAGAACACCAAATTAGAGTTTTAAAATACCCCATAAAATGATTGCAAATATTAATGATTTTAAAAGTTCTCCACATTTATTTTTCCCCATTAGTATTGGTAGGCCTGGCATTTACATAATGATGGTTGCGAATATCAACTAAACAGCTTGCTTGTAACCTTGTCCTTCAGCAGTAGTTTCAAATCAGTTAATATATTTAACTTGCTGCACAATCTAAAGGATGAAAAACAAACAACATTTAGTTGCATTTATCCATAAATCATGAAAACAAACGTGTGTATTTCTCACTGTTTGGTATTGTTAAACTGCATCTAATCAGAACTCCATTACAATGCTGAAATAACAAACTGAAATAATATTCTTGCCAACGCTATCTTTATACAATGGACTTGGCATCCCCAATGACATGCTCATAAAAGAAGCTTGCCACATGCGCATGTTGTACCCTATGGCTGTAGGTTCAAGCCTTCATCCAACTATAACAAGATGGATACAATAGGCCTTCTCTCCCCGGAGGGGTAGGGTGGGTCGAAATGCTCGTCGCCTCTGTGGGATACTGTTGCATGCTTCCTCCTAGTGATCCTTCAGGCGCCCGCAGGTTTCAGTTGTCAACAGTGACACCTCTCCTGTAATCAGTGCCAACTCTCCTGTAACACTGTGGTGTGTGAAATAGGCCCTAACTTTGCAGCGAAGAAGTGCAGTGCTCCTTGCCACAGTAATGACTGAAAAAATGACCACTAGTGCATAACATGGAAAAATAGGGGGGTGTACGGATGTACAGCTAAAGTGCCTTTTCGCCACCAATAGGAGCTGTTCCAAAGTGTTACTAGAAGCTAATTTTCTACATATAGCAGGGACACGAGAGCCAAATTAGTTCAAAACATAAAAAGATGAGCACACATAACAGATGCATATGCCCTCAATGAATTTGAACAGAAATGAGGATGAAGGATTTGACCCTGGTGAAATGGGGCTATTCTTCTCCATTCCTTACCATTAAAAAGTACCAGGCCCTGGAAGGAAACTGATAAAACCTTCAACATGAGACCAGAAAATAGTGTCAAAATGTAAATGACAGACCTATTTTTCTTCTTTTGAGAAATGTGAACATTTTACCGAATTGAGTTATAGTAGTAGAACATCCATATTAATAACCTTAATAAATAGCGAGAGTGACCAGCAGACATGCATACAAACACGCACACAAAAATGCACGCAAACACACACGCCCACATGCACACAATTGCAAGTACCTGCACGAGCACACTCCTGCCAAAACAAAATGAACTTTTAAGTTCATCTTCAGGCCATGTAGTGACTTCACTGACAAGACGCGCCGCTCTTGCCAACTCGCACAATGCATTTCAGAACAACGCTGCAGAGTACAGTGACATTGATTTGGCGAGACTGCAGACTACAATACACAGACAGGTTTTAAATGACAAACCGCCTCAGGCAATTGACAAGATGATAACTGTGGCTTTTTAAGGCTGTATTGGATTACAAGCTACCTTGTTTACATACAAGAGTTATTCCAGTATGGTACACTGATGAAACTAGTTCCTGAATCCAAGAAGAAAAAAAAGAAAAAAAAGAACTTGAATAATATGTTCATTACCCATGTTTGTTTAGGTATGGTTTAAAAACAGCATATACATGTCTTGAGATGCCAATACAGTATTAATATAATACACAGAATTTCCTGCCAGTTACAAGTTTTGATCAAAATAACATATTGCAGGCATTTCCATTGAATCTTTTCACATTCACTCAGGTTAAAGCTGATATCCAAAGCTTCATTATTTTGGAAAAACAGCCCTCAAAGTTACAGTATTGGTAGCAAGATTAAGTAGATATCTGGAAGGTACAGTATATGAATCCATTATTAGAAAAAAAGCAGTCCAGATGAACAAAGGCATTTCGCTTAGTTCTGACTTCCTCTCAGGATTCACACACTATTTCTCACTTCTATTTATGGAACCACCCTGGTTGCAGGCACTCTTATAAAGTAAATCATTTTTTCCTTCTCCCTCAGCTGTCGCCAAGCTCTGTGAAGATTTGAAAACAAAATCCCTTTCAATTTTTCCTAACCAGAGCCAAACAGTCCAAGCACACAGCTTGGTTTGATGTTGTGAAATAGTCATAATTACAGTGGAACTAGATAAAATGTCAGAATTGGATGCCGTACAGCCTCAGTAAATGTTGTTGCCAAGGCTTTGTCATTTTTCTTCTAATTTGCAATCGTTTCATGGCTCTTCCATCCACAGTGAAACAACTTACCTGTCCCAGATGGCCACTAAAGTGACAAGTCTCACCACACTAGACTACTTCACATTGTTTCTCTATATAGAAAACCAGTTAAATGGGCAATTTGTTACATTGTTTTCCTTTATGCTTTGGAGTGTTCTTTGTCTGTGATAAACACACAATATGCTGTTGCTACAGAATGTGCAGGGTGTGTGCAGAGAAGTGAAGTTAGCTCAAAACGCCGTTTAAAGTGGCTTCATAAACTGACAAACAGCGATAAGCCTACAAGAATGTCTGTGAGAGTAACAAAGTCAACCAGGCAAAATAAAATGGAAAACGACACATCAAAGTGATGAATAAGAAAGGTACACAGACCTGCTTCAGATCTAAATTTTTTTTGCCCATTCTAAATGTGCTGGTATCTATTCGGGAAAAGGCCCAGGATGCTCTTGTGCGAGACAGCCTCCCTGTGTGGTGTAGTGTCCAGAAAACCGATGGTGAAAACATGTTTTCCATGGTGGATGGAGTGAAAATAAATACCATTTACTGTACTTGCATGTTGATATTTTGTGTCAACTTACAGTTGATTAGACTAAGCGGGAGACAATCCCCCCCCTGGAGCAATGCAGGGTTAAGGGCCTTGCTCAAGGGTCCAACAGCTGTGCGGATCTTATTGTGGCTACGCCGGGGATCGAACACCGACCTTGCGGGTCCCAGTCATGTGCCTTAACCAGGACATCCATTGGTTGTAGGAGGCACAATGTACTGTAACAGAAAGACTACTTACAGTAATAGATTAAAATCTAAATTGAGTAAAGTACAAGCAATTCATCCATATTAATGGCCATACAGTAAGTACAATTTAGAACCCAAGTAAGGCCTCGGAGTCAAGCCTCTGTAATTCTGTAAAATTATGCAGCTTCAGCAATTAGGCCCATGTGTGGATGTGCAGTAAAGATGTTATCACCAAGAGGAATGTCTACTTCAGTCCAACGCTGCACAGTGACGACGTGGAACAGAGAGTGTGCATAACGTTAGACACTCTGGAGAAGCCTGGAGAGACTGAGAGGATGCTGCTCGACCAATGAAAAGATAGGAGGAGGAGGAGGAGGAAGGCGGATTGCAGTCTAGGATCGGTGCAGGTTCTAACTCGCAAGCCCACACAAGTTCCTGATGACCTGCTGGTGTTACCAGTGGTGGGCTTCAGGGCATTTAGGGGTTTGTGGTCCAAAGCAAGGGAAAATACATAAAGGTTATAGGTTCAAATCCCAGGAAGAACATCCCCCATTGTACTCTTGAGCAAGGTACTTAACCTGAACTGCTTCAGTAAATATCCAGGTGCATGAAAGTATACTATACAGACATGCAAGAGCTGTGTCAGTCACTCTGCATAGGAGCGTCATGCTACATGCCTGTAATGCAAGATAATATTTGATATGAAACAAAACGCTGCTGTAGAAGCAGCTTTGCAGTCACTCAGAGGCTGTATGTATGAGCAGATAGATTCTATGAGTTTATTCACAATTATAAACATAAAAATCATATTAAGTAATAGCATTTATATTGTGACAATATTTATTTCACACCATAATACCACTGTGAAAACTGCTCTGGAGTTACTTAAAGTGACTTGGTTACTTCAAAGTGAATCAGACACAAACCGATGAAATCTCTGTAATGCTCTCCATTGTAAAGCTGGCTGGCAGGTCTTCAGAAACGTCTGATAAGTAGCTAAAATATCTTTCACGAAAACTGTCTGGGCCAAACATATACATAAACCAAAACTGAAATATAATAAAAAATCTCTTTATGAGTGACAAGTGTTGAGCAACAAAAGGTCATCATGCACACACCATTGAGAATGAGATCCCTCACTCTGAAGCACACTGACCCATAAAATAAGGTATGGTAAGAATTTTACTTTGTTATTCACTTCACAATAATAATCGTTTCCAATATCATCCTACTCTGTTCAGGGAATGTTCCGGTACTTCAGTAAAAGTGTATCTGGCAGCTCCCTTTAGTTTAACTATTTTCAGAGAAAGAAGTTGTATGCTGCTTATTTGCTTATTTGGTGTGATGACTCAATGTGTGCTGTCAGTGGGCTTATTAATACTTCTCTATAAATATAGACTTACTAAAGACAGCTGATATTTGCACATAGGCAGACTTCATTTGCAATGGAAAATAGGATCAACTAAGTCCTTTGCACTTTCAGAGCCCCCACAGACGGGGGGGGGAAGTTTGCAAATAGCACGCAGGTAACGCACATATGTAGACCGACCTTGGTGCAATAACAGCGGCTTGATTCCTTTGTTCTGGAGGACCGCCTGCTTTGCAGAGTGATTACCTTAAGAGCGCCCTTAGTTACTTCATGGTTTTATCGCTCTTGGCTGCAGAGCTCAGGTACTTCACTGTGCAGCCAAGCATACATCCATTTCCAAGCGAGTCACCGAGGGGAGATCAGAGCAATGCTCCCAGCAGGTTGACCTCAGCCACGGAGCAGCCTATGTGCTGAGGGTGGAGCAGTGTGTGGGACTGCAGGGAGGTGCAGAACGCTGCACAGGCTAACCCTGTGTTCTCATAGTTAGTGATTAGGTTGATGGGTAGCTCAAGTGTACTAGGCTGACGGAGGGGCCAGAGTTATGTCATGACACTGATAGAAAATAATAATAACTCTCTCGCTATCCTGCAATATCCATCTCTCTTGGTCGCTAGCAACCTAGATCACCCCATCTGTCTCAGCTAACTAGTATAACTTATATATCTCAATAAATATCTCTCACTTATAGCCAACTAGCTATCTAGCAAAATATCGCTCATGAGTTAGCTACCACTATCCAGTGATCTCCCAATCTCTGTCAATTGCTAACTTAGAAAACATTGCAGTCACGCAAACAAATAATTCATTAATTGAATAGATCATTAGCAATAGCCAACTCTCCATTGCTTTTTGGTGTTAATGCGACTAATATTGGTAGAGCAAGCTACATATTGGACAGTGTCTACTGCCTGTCCGGAAGTTTTTAGCTGCTTCTCCATTGCAGTGAGTGAAGCTGGGTGGAACAATTATTCACAAAATTGGATGAAATTGGTTGAGAACCTAGGAAGCACAGAACTCAGATGCCCATTTTTTCATGTTGCTGGCCGTCGTTTCACAGAAAATGAATGGACTTCCGGCAACTGGTCGACCAAATTCGGTGAGAACACGGGGTAACCATCCATCCACAGACACCATAGCCTGCATTCAATCAGTACTTGTTTTCAACATTTTAAATTGCGTTAATTAAGTGGTACGTTTGTCCCCTCACAAAAAGGTTTCTAAGAAATATTGATTGAATCATGGCCAATGCCCCTATAAAAAGGTGCACAACGAAGACAAAACAATGAAATGAGCACAAAACCAGGCAAATTCTGTACTATGTGCTCTCAGGGGAATGTTTTCCACAGGAAAAGAGCCAAAATGGCAGCCTGTTGGGAAGCACTCACCCGGTCAGTCTTGGGCAGGTCCTGGTAGTCAGGGGAAAAGCAGGATGCCTTGCTGAAGCCATTGTTGTCAGAGGGGGGCTTGGGTGGCTGGGCATGCTGCCTGTATGTGGCACTTTTGGGAGTCCAGCAGAAGAGGTTGATGGATTCTCGAACACAGCGTTCGATGTCGATCTCTTAGAAAGCAAAAGACAGGTGTAAATAAAAACAGCCTAAGTACTGAAATATATTGCAATGAAGTTAATAAAAAGTTTTACATTTCCTTCTGATCAGCACCTTAAGCCAGAGGAATTTAAGCAAGCTATGTGAGAATGTGCATATCTCAAACAACTTTCCTTCTACCAAAATGTACATTCTACGAACTAGATCCAGTTGACCTTCAATCTCGTTTCCATTTATTATTTTTAAGGGTAGCGGCTTGGATTAGCACCAGTACCCTAACTTGGCTCTGAAAAAGAGTTCCATTCACGCTCTCACCCAACAAAAAGGATTTTGAAAGTGGCTTTCTCCGAATGTCACGGCACTTTCCTATACGATGCACCGTAAACCAGGGATTAGAAAGGGATTCACAGGATTAGGGGAGGATTCTACAATTTAGTGATTCTTCCACCCTTTTCCAGTCACTTACCGAAATACCAAAAGGGACACTTGCTGTGACCAGCGGAGACTACACTGAAACCAAATATCTGAGATTTTTTCGGGGGTAAATCGGATTCCGGCTGGGCAGGGACAAAATTCCAGGCCCATTCCATGGAAACAATGGTCGTGTGGGATTGCTCTACAAGCTGGGAGGAGACTCTCCAGGGCCATGGAGCATTACAATGCAGCTCACTTCCCCTCTGACAGCACAGCACCCAGGACTGATAACCATTTAAGAGGCCAGCTGAAAACTCCACGCCAAGCACTTCTCGAAAAAGCAATCGTTTCTTGAACTGGGATTAGCTTCGCTGATTGCCTGGGGTTCGAGCACGTTAGAGGCAGACTGGGCCTCGTTAACGCAATCAAACTCGGAGAACAACTGGCACTGAGCGTGCATAAGCGCCCATTAAACTCCAACATTGAATTACGTCTGTGGTGGAGACTGCACAAAAGAAAAATAATTACAAAGAATAATGGAGAGAAAAAGCCTACCGTGCCAAAGCCCTGGTCCAATCCATCATCGCATGCCAATGAAATGAACACCTTCAGAGGCCATGACTCAGCCTCGTAATAAATGCAATCTTATTATTAAAACCTTGTTGATGTGCTGTGCAAATCAAAGGCAATACTGGAATGCTACATTAGCATACCTTTTAATAATCCCAACAAGAATAATTTGAGCACACTAGTCACCAAAAGCCCCACTTTTATAGTCACGAAAACAAAGCAATAAATGCTCAATTTCCAACTTCTGAACTTAATGTACAGATGGAGCAGGATGCAAATTAAAATTAGTGGGAAAAGTGTGCGTTTAGGTTACATGTGACGCTCGATGGGAATGTTTAAGCCTTGTGAGAGGGCTAATGTGTATCGTGAGGGGGGGGAGAACATGAATGCGGCTCCTGCCTTGGCCCTCATTATTCAGTGGGCCGGCTGGACCTTCGGGGGCCCACACGTACATATTTAATGCGCAACTCCAAGCTCGGAGCAGTCCCTCTCAACAGCTTTTCAGTAATAGCCCTGTCAACGAAAATGAACGTCAGGAGAGATATCCGGCGTCTCCAGATCTATGAGTGTCTGCCTCATTTAAGGCCCACTAGCCTGTGTCTTCATCTAAACCATTAACTTTTTCCTGCATCCGCTAACCACTAACGGAGGGAAATTCCAGATTTGTGATGCAACATAAAACCATTTAGAATGCACCTTAACCATTTTAAAAATCAGTTAGAATAATGTGTCTTGAATAGCGTAGCACAATGGGAAAAGACAAGGAGGGAGTGGAGAGAAATTGTATTCAAACAAAGATTCATGCAGTCGGCTATAATTAACGCGGAATCAACAACACTCATCAAATGAAATTAAAATGTCTGCCGACAGAGAGCTCCGACAAACCACCTGTTAAGCTCCAGCAACACGCTACAGGGGAATAAGGCGCTCACAACTGGGGGCTCCTGGTAACCAACTTGTTAGCGCACGCAATATTAAATGAATATTTCGGGATTCATAAGAACGATTTCAGATGTCGTCCTTGAAAATGTGCCAAGCACAATCAGGTCTAGTCTAGGCATGGGTCCAAAGCTCTTCCATTTACTGTGTGCACATGTTTGGAGAGCAGGGGGAGGACAGAGACAATGTGTGTATGTGTGTGCGTGCATGCATGTGTGCATGTGTGCATGTATGTGTGTGTGTGTGTGTGTTGGGGGAGTTTCGTCTAACCTCATCTCCCGTGAGTGAGCCTTTTAAAGACATACACACGGATATCATGTAGCTACAAGTGGGCAAAACAGGAGGAATTAAACAAAGGAATCCCAGCTACAGGGAATGGGGGCCATCAATCTTCTCCCATGACAAGTGGTGGCGTTTCCTCTGAGGGGAGAAGCAGGTGTGCGCTACAAATCACCTGACGCTCGACCCCTCCCGAACTCACCTGGCGGAGTGCCAGCTGATCCCAGGTCAGTGCCTGACATCCAGGTCCAAAGCCTTCTCACAATGTTGTTGTTATGCACTGGCAATATTATAACATTGACAAAACATTCCAGTAACATTGTGAGAACATTTTACTTCATGCTGTTAAAGGCAACGGCAGCACCTGGCACAGGTGTTCCCGTTTCCTGACTCGTGGGCGGTTCGGGAAAGGTTTACGTTTAAGGACTGTCGTGAGGCACAATTTGTACGGTTTTCGCCGTTTCATTTCATTATACAGTTCAGGGTTTCTGTTTTACTGCCATTTTTACCCGATGCCTATTTAGTACTCTTTAGCACTCTTTTGTCCCTATGTTATTGTTGCTTTGGCTGCTTTTGTGATTTGAATTTACCGTTTCATGCCATATTAGCCTCGTACATTTCTCTGGGTGAGAGTACACAGAATAAATAAGATAAGCGCTGCACTGCCTAGCAGGTGTTGCGGAAGGAGAGGGGGAAATATAAAATGAGTAATGTTCTATAAAAATGATTGAATATAAACCTCTTGTACTTCCTTTGGCCCTCCACCAATGTGAATCTTAGAGAGGTGCTTTTTTTTATGCCGCCGTTAGGAGCCCAGAGTGGGAGATGCCGGTGTGCAACACCAAACTGCTTTCAGTCGCTTCTGCGGAACGGAAAGCAGGTGGGTCCGTCCTTCTCTGTAAGTGGAGTGATGCCCAAAGGCGCACACTTTCTGAGGACTCCCACGGGGCCTCTGGAGGCGCCCACAGAACCGCCCGCGTGGGTCCCACTTTGTCAGCAGAGATGAAGTGAGTAATTGGTGGGGGTTAGCAGCCATGCAGCAGACAACACCGACAGGTGCTCTGGTCATTTACGGTGGACCTGCTGGGCAAAGCCCCGGCTGAAGCGATACGCTCCCTCCTTCTCCTCCGTGTCCTGCTGTTCCCCCTCACAGTCCCCCTCTCTACCATGCTTCAGCACCAAGGTTACAAAAGACACGTGTGCGCTGTGTGATGCTTTGACCCTGTTTTCACATTTGGAAAGCTGCTGAAGGGGGCATAGGGCCTGGGGAGAGGCCCACTGTAGTTCCCACTCTGCAAGGCTGCAGTTTGAGAGAACGGCAAGGCACCCATTTTTTAAAGAGCCTGTGCAAATTCATCATAATTGTTGTTAGTTACTGGCCATATTATTCATAAAGAGCCACAGACACAGATGAAGCCAAGTCCTCGACTAAATTCTATTTTAAATTGTGATTCTCCATGCAAAACTCAATTCAGTCCACGATCAAGCCTAATCTACCTAAATGAAACTGGCCCAAAATGTATTTTATTATCCTGAAACACCAGTGATTACATTCTCACTAGAGGAGGATCTTTGTACTGGTCTATTGGAGAGAATGTTGATTATGCAAGTTGCACTGTGATTTACTGGTACATTTAAACGAAACAGCAGTGTGCCTGTTTGGTGGGCAGCCAATCATAAATTAATTTACAGCACCCAAACGGACACACATTCTCAGACCTCTCAGAACGCTTAAAAATGACATACTTTACACGTAAACTATATTGTATTATTTTCCGGTAGTAAAAGTGCGCTTCTTTACCCTTTGGTTTCATGAAAACATTAAATGCAAGAAAAAGTGATTACACAGCGTATTTCAAGGGCAAGCCTGGAGACTATTACCACTTCTCAGGACAGTTTTTATGAAAAGACATTACAGGTGCCAGCATCTAAGAAATCTGATATCAGCTGACGCATGAACTTAGCAGGGTAACTATGCTCCAAGGTGAGCTCTACAGCCATCATTAAATACTGACAGAATAATCATTTTAATCATAATAATTAGAAAGACAGCAACTGCCAGTCTTTTCATCCACACGCTTTTAATCAGTTGGCACCAGATAATGAAATGGTAGCGCTACTGTATGAGTGCGGCAACTTTGTCAAATGAATCACTGCAGTGATTCCCCTCCTTTTGTGACTGACTCTCTCTTGACTGCATACCAGTCCATTCCTTTCACGTCCACTAACATTCACACTACACTGTAAACATAATGGATCAAGAAGTGAGAAGTTCAATATGTAGCCCTGTGCAATTTCTTCTGCAAAATGAGTCGACAATACAGACCGACAACTATGAACGAGTGGGAGTGAAAAAATGATTACCTATAAGGAGCGATCTCACACACTCAAAATTGCAATAAATCATAGGTTGAAGCAAGGACATTGATATATTGTGCTATAAATCAAAGAAAAAGGAGAGATTAAACCCTGTCAGTCTTTTGCACCTTTACCTCAGTATGTTCTACATAGTGCACATACACACACCTCACCAACTGCTAAATCTTAAAGAATGTATTCTGAATATGCTGCCTAAGTATCATAGCTAAACGCTCCAGGCATTTTTCAATCCTCAAATGCCATGGCAACCAGAGCTTCCCCTCTTGTTTTGGAGAGTAATCCTGCTTTTGTGTCCCTGTGTACACAGAATTAGGGGCATGCATTGCTCTGAATGAGCTTGGTAATGCTGCCACATTTGTTTCAATCATCATTTATCACTCTAACTGGCACTGACATGAAATAGCAGAAGCCCCTTGGGGTCAACTTGTACCAAACATGTTATCCTGGGTAACCAGTTACCTACACTCTTCCCCCGCATCGGCTTATCTTCAGTAATGGCCGCTATTGACTGCCGAGCAACAAGCAAGAAATGTTTGAGGACCCACAAGGGACGTCATGTCACACTGACCACTGTGACTATTGCTCTACATCTCTCCTTCACGCATCATTTACCACACAAATTGCTGGGGAAGCTGGTTCTGACTGACATTTCTTCACAACATGCCTTCCATAAGAAGTCCTTATTTACCCCTGTTACAGGAGAGCATTAGGGCATATTCTTTAACAAATTTAGCTAGGTCTGAATTATTTCAGGAGCTAACCTGGATGAACCAATAAAAATAAGGACAATTGTTACTCTTTTAAAAAACCTGCCATGGTCTCGGAACCAGAGAGCAAAGGTAAATTGGTTCAACCAAGAAGACGGTTTAATCAGCTGGTAAAGTGTCTGGTTGGAAAGGAAAGCATACAGACACTGTGAGCCAGCAGCACATACAAACATCCACTCCAGCCTAGTCGGGTATGGGTGCAAGGATGCAATGGAGTAGTCAGACAGCGAATGCACAGACTAGACCAGACATCTCACTTATGAAGATGATTATTATCATTCCTTCTGCATATTAAATACATTCACACATCTGTTTGTTTCACTCCTATACACCCAGGAACCACTCCAGTGCCACTGAGGTCACACGGGCGGGTCGGAGCGAGTGGGCGTGGCCTTCTCACCGGGCAGGTCGGAGAAGAGCAGGATGCACTCGTTGAAGCCGTTGGCCAGCAGTCGGTCCCTCAGCTGCTGCAGGATGGCCACGCCTATGCAGAACGGAAAGGAGGAGTTTCCCAGGAGGAGGGTGTCCCACAGGTGGAAGATCTTGTGCAGCGGGAACACGTCTGGAGAGGGGGGTGAGGAAGAGAGAGCAGACACACTTCACACCCGACAGTGCAGACACAAGGGCTGTCTACAGCAGTGCGTCCCAACAGTGGGCCTCGGGGAGCTGCCAGGGGGGCTTGAGATGAGGAAATTATGGAAAGCTTCAATCACAAAACATCAAGACAGAAATGATTATTCTGCTTTTATGTTGGCTATGACATTTTTATGGGCTTATTTCATTTTAAATCACTTATTTTATGGAGCTAAATGGACTAAGCTTGACTAACTGCATTGGAATGTTTACAGATGGCGTCGCAGACAGGTTATCATGTCTCCAGTGTGGGGCCTGAACACAGGGGGTGGGCTTGGGTGAAAAAACATTGAGAACCACTAGCTTGCATCATAGAGACATCCTTGTGAGGGATGATCACAGCTTGATCAGAAACTAAATCGTTTATCAGTAGCATAAATGTGATGGATCTGAGGTGGAAAAAAGCCAAATTTTGTCTTCACCTTGAAAACTTCCGAAAGAGAAGTTTTTGCACAAGCGTAAAGGAAGCTCTTGCTATTCCGGAAATATGCCAGCCTTTCTTTTTAAAGGTTTCTATATGAGTCATCTGGCCATCAAAATACGCATTTCCATTATGTCCGTCAACATGTGCATGGAACAAATGTGCTTTCCCCACTACGCCCTCAAACACAAAGGCTGCTGTCAGCTTTCACCATAGTCAAAACCCTGACTTCTCAACAACCCGCTGAGCTTCCCTTATAACTAGCTGTCAGCTCAGACTGCTGTGGAGAGACCGCTCGGAGAGACCGCTCGGAGAGACCGATCAGAGACCGATCAGAACAGCTACGGCACATTAGGAGGTGGCTGGGATGTCAGAACAGGACGGAACCGCTTGGCACAGCCTGCTGGGTCCACCAATAGACATTCAGAGACTGGAGGTAGGGTTAAGATCTGGCCGCTCACACTGCCCACTCTGGGACTGGGGTGAAACCTTCCAGAACTTTCATTAATGCAGAGAATCCAATGCAATGGGGTGGGGGGGAGGGCAATCAAATTTACAGATGAGCAGCCTGGCAGAAACTATTCCCAGCGATGGCTAAGAGGTCCTGAGGTATTTCATGGCAGAGTGGATATCAGCCATTCGCAGTGACCAAGCTTCCTAGGCGTCCATCAAGACCACTGACAGCTCCAAAAATGGAACGTATTAATGTGTTTGTTTGGCTCCTTAGCCCTGTCATCTTGAGGTCAAGGTGCTAACTGAACTTACTGGTTTTCTATGGCAACAGAAAAGTCAAGCCACTTCATTTGTATTTGTAATCCTCTATAAAAGGCCATTTTTACTCACCTAAAGTTTAACGCACACATGTGCACAGACACACACACACATCTGCACATAAACACTTGCACAAAGACTTTCCAGGGAGGAAAAAATGGAAATGCAACTACAGTGAAATAACTTGTTGCTTGTTGCTTTGACGTGAGGGAAAAACAAGTGGAAAACTGCCCTGTGGGCATGTTACCAGGCCAACCTACACAAACAGGGTTTCTGCCTGTTAGCAACGAGACAAATTGTTAATTTTACTCAAATCATAGAGACCATGCCCTATAATCTATAAAACAAAACAGCTAAATCATATAAGGATAAATTACAGACGACCATAAGTATACTGTACAGATGTATGAAATTATCTATCCTTTAAAAATGCAGTGAGTCCTCAATAGACAGATTTCTGAATCCATGCCATTTTTGAGCAAACGAGCAGAACAACGGAGGCAAATTAAGTTGCATGAGTGGATACTTTCTTTTGTGGCAGTGATTTATCTAGTTTGTAAGAATTTCAATAAACTCTGCTACTATTGATCGAGACTGTACAATGTTCACAAACTTCTCCAAAAAGCTAATTGATTCTTATGTGATTCACCAATGAAGATGCCAGAATGACTATGCACTCCTGCACGGTAAAATGACTGAAGGTAACACCGTAATTATCCAAATTAACAAGCTATATTAAACTGAATTGCTTTTAACACTTTGACCAAAAAGAAACAGGCCCTCCAAAACATGAGAATACATAATACGATGTTCCAGTGTAAAATTATTTTTAAGTTGATTTTATGTCTGTAGGGCACAATCGATGGATAGTGTCTTTTGAAATTAATGAGGCATCATTTTGGCTTTACTAGCACACAGCATTCTTATGAAAAAAGCCATTTCAGAGTATGCCCCTTATAAAGGAAAATCAACTTGCTTTTGAACGTGACAAAGCATCACTTTTTCATCCACTTCCTGAGAAACTATTTGAATTGAGATGACGATTTACGTCATCATATAATAGTGGGCGTGTATGTAGATAAAATATCTGTAAATTTTCCATTCCCCTCCAATCAATATCCTTTTCATGCAGTGGTGCGCATCCCCTTTTGATGCAGCCCGCCTTGTTCGGCATCAGTCAAAATGAATCCCCACCCTTCAAAACTACCCCTTTCACTTTTTGAACCCTTTCACTTGCGTATACAGTACATCATATCACTTCCATTCCAGCTTGTCTTTAAGGTCAAATGTTGAATGCAGGCCAATGAGTTTGAATATGCTACTGTACCTGGGAAATATTTATCCTGCATTTCAGCCAATGTGGGTTAATCAGCGGTAAGCAGCCAAAGGCCTTAAACTAGACAATATTTTAAGTGATTTCAGTCTTCACTTGTAGTAAAATCACAGTCGTCTTGCCTCACTTGGTGCGCACTCCCTTCACGAAATACAATTAGATTGAGATGGTCACAAACACAGTCGGAGCTGTCTTAATACGGTCTTTTTCTCGCTTTGGCTGTTCTGACAAGATCGAACATGTTTAATATTACTTAAACATTAGCCTTATTTCCAAAAAAACATTTGGGATAGTCATCAATGCAGCTTATGTCAACAGCTAAAAGGTGTGCTTGTCTTTGTCTGAGATCAGCACACCGGCAGTGACACGGCTCCAGCAGTAAACACGCTGATGCAGACACCAAGCCTCTGTTTGACCGTTTCAGCATAGACCATTGCACACAGAAGTGCTGCGGTAGCCAAAAGCTGCAGCTGTTGCCCCACTTCTCATCTGGTTTTCGCAGTGGCTTCTTCCTCTTTTTCTACAGGTCTTCTTATGCGTGGGCCAATCAATTATACAATTAAGGACCAAATGAAGAGCTTCTCAGAGCTAGAGTACACAGGTGTCCAACCTTATCTGAGAGAGCAGAGTTCTGTTCTAAATCCAGCACACAAAAAACTTGATTCTACTAATGAAGGTGTTGATTGAAGGTGCCGCAGTGCTGGTCTGAAACACGCGTGCACTCGTGCCTGCCCTTCCTGGATAAGACTGGAGCCTCCCGAGGAAAACGCAATGATTAATTGCAACAATTAAGGTACCGTGATGTGTTTATTGCTTAAAAAGTGGTTTCAGAGAGTTCAGTATTGGCCTTTTGGTGTTGGAGGACAGAACTTCAGGTTAAAAAGGAGGCAGAGAAATCCCATGGGCCTAATCATAACTGAAAAAAAACACCACTGGCACAGTATACAGGAAACATAACATCATGCACAAACACAAATAACTTCCTTCTCCCAACCTTTTAATTATAGTCAATTTATACAGCTATCCTATTCTTATTGATGTAATGAACCTGGACTTACGTGTAAACATGGTGAGGAACCACGGAATGGCGTATAGCTGCAGATAAAAGGGAAAGAAGTCCAATTATACAACAGCATAAAGCAACAAAAACAAACAAACCGAGTCACAGGCTGGGGTTCCCACACAACCGAGGCACTACACATTCCTGTTTTCCACTTGAAACTTTATTCACCCTGAAGTATGGTAAGAGTGCCCCAAACAAGTGTTGGAAAGGGTGGGCCTAGAAGGAGATTTTTATTAACAGCGTTCCACTGTGCCGACAGATAAAGACTTGAGGATTACTGGGGTTAGCTGTCAAGAGTTGCAACATTGAAGCGAAACAGCTCTGTAGCTCTGAGATAGCACTGGGAGAGCTTGTTATGACAGCCAGTTAGCTGCATTATGTTCTAGTCAGGGGAAACCATTGTGAGAGGATGTTAAAAAAAAAACGAAATGCACGGCCTCAACACAAACACCTGCTCCATTGCCGTGGAGTTACACTGAGCAGTCTCGTTTGAGCTCGACTGACAGGAGGAAATGTTTGGCCTGGCTGAGAGAGCTCCAGAGGAGTGCCTCACCCATGGTTCAGGGATGTGGTACATGCCACTCAAACTCACTCACAGTCTCAGTGCTCACACTCTACGTGGGGTTCACTCCTCTGACCGTGAAGCAAGGTGGACAAAGCTGAATAAACATCTCCAGCAAGAATACATCTCCACAAAAAGGAGAACAATACATCTTCCAAAAGAGTTGTGATCTGTGAAAACATTAGCAGATGCACAGTAAAGGCACCACATCGACAGAATTCAAGATGCAGTTGTAGTTGGACAGCGCAAAGTCAATTCAAGAATTAAATAAATAAATGTCCAAATAAAATCGGATTATGTGAGTGTGCGAGTATGTGTGACAATACTAATGCCCTCATAACAGTTCTTCTAGCCATTGTTTGCTTCAAGCTGGCAGCAGTGCGTTAACTGCCAGTTCATTTACAGTAGCTACAGTTGGTAATGTCCTACTCTGACTAATCTAAGCAAAAACTGAAATAATGTGTTGTTTTCTGTGTTTTACTCATTACTTGCTATGATGAAATAACTCACCCAGTAGAAACTTCAATATGTACCCAAAGCACAAGGAAAATCAATGTTAAAAAGAAACCAGATGGGGGAAAAATGTGTTTATATTCCTCATTGTGCTATAGTGAGCGTGAAATGCAAACATGCTATTTTGCTAAAGTAATACTTGCATAATTTCCCAATGTTCCCTGACACTTCAGGATTATTTATGGCTTGGGAAGTCTAGTTCCTGGAAAGACTTCAAACATGAAGCTGCAGCACCGAGCCATGCTCAAACATTATCCTCAGTAGGCAGCCAAAACAAGTTTCTCTATCAACAAAAAGCTAAATGGCAAGCTGTGTATATTGCACTGCCATCAAAAACATCATGATAACACCATTTGAGAAACAGCACCCATTTAACAACCTCTAAACACACACTATGCCTGGGTCTCCTTTAAAAAAAACAACAACAAACCAATCATTCAAAGCAAGAATGGTCATGAGCTTTCCAAAACATCAACTTCCGCACTGATCATGAGAGATGAGGAGTTTAACCAATGCCAAAAATGGGAGACCCCTAAAATGGCCACTTACTGAGACAAACGGACGTGCCTGAATCGGCAGTTGGTATTTTCCCTGTACTCTGAAGAAAATTAAAACATTCTGACTTCAGCTCGACAGCGCTCTTCAAAGCGTAGAGAAAATTCCTTCTGTGTCAGAAGTCCTTTCTAGTCTAGTTCCTCTTTCTTATGTATACATTTATGACAAGTGTACCTTCCAGCAGCGTTTTAAGAACCAAAGGCAAACCATCCAGGCCGACACATAAGTGGCCCATCTTTACTTAACCTGAGCCATCTTTAACCTTGTCTTAATTTGGGCAAGAGATAGGGAGAGGCACAGACTTGGGATTTGCAGTCATGTCTGTCATTAACGACACCCGATAAATCATAACATACCAACTCTGCAGGAAATTGTGCAGGGCTCAGCTTGAGTACCATAATCTCCGAAGCGCAAGGGCAGCGTGAAAGTGGGGCTGAAGTGGGGCTTTTATTATTTTTTTTTTTCTCATTTTGGCACAGAGCC
This sequence comes from Conger conger, assembly GCF_963514075.1. Lineage (NCBI taxonomy): Eukaryota > Metazoa > Chordata > Actinopteri > Anguilliformes > Congridae > Conger > Conger conger. The sequence continues at coordinate 30,689,910 of NC_083765.1, forward strand.
AAACTTCAGACTCGTTGCCCTTCGCTCTTGTGACCGGTCCATTCACGGCACGCCGAGAGGACCTTCTGACGAGGGCCTCCCGCAGAGCACTCACGTCTGGTATGAATCCAATCTCATTGAGGTGATTGCTGAGCTCGGGGTCGTGGAAGGCTATCATCTGAGAGAACACAGTCAGGTACTCTGGAGGAGAGAGGCAGAAGGAGAAGGAGAAGAGAGAGAATTTATTATCACCGACACTCACTTTCCATCACAAGCACATTTTATTTATTCCTGCATGCAGCTGAAATAAAAAGTGAATCAATGAGAGCACTGAGAGCATTATATTTTCTGAAGAAGCCTCTACAGTTAGGCTATATGACAGAGGGCAGCAGTGGAGATTATGCAATTTGCACATGTCCACATACAATGTTGTGTGCGGGCCTGAGCATGTATATGTATATGTGTATGCGTGTGTGTATGCGTGTGTGTGTGTGTGTGTGTGTGTGTGTGTGTGTGTGCAGGCGTGCGTACACGTGCACGCAAGCTTGCGTTTGTTCCTTGGTCTGCCAGCCAAGCCAAAATGAGCTTCTGATGGATCATTGTGGGCTGGCAATTTCATTTGGACCCGCGCGGTATCTCAGATGGGAAGTCATAAACAGTGGGCTCCAACGAGACACGCTCAAATGAATTTCCCTTTTCATAAACAATAACAAAACGAGAACAATAATCACTGCAATAAGAGGCAGCTCACTGATGTGCTTACCTCTGTGGGAAACGTGATTCTACACTATCAGTTCTAACAGCTCAGAGGACATATTGGCCTGTCAGACAGATCAGGATCCTATCACAGACATCCCCCTGTGTTGGACACGGAGCGTGCAAACTATATGCTCATTAAGCACGGATTTGGCAGATGCATTTGCCGACATTCCCTCTCAAACACGGATTATGCGGCAGGCAGAAGGGCTCACCTTGAATGACGTGAGAGTTGTCCTTCAGGAAGAAATTGTACAGGTACTTAGGAATGAAGGCAGACATGCAGGCGTAGGCTAAAGCTGAGAGAGAGAGAAGGAGGGATGACTCAGAAAAAGAGGTGTGAACCGAAACACACCCGAGTAGACACCCGAGACCCTGCATGTCTTCATCATGTTCCTATGGACTGCCATTCCAGCAGCCACCATTACATATTTTTTTCTCATTACTACCTGAATATTTAGTTAAAATCAGAGCAGTGGAATGATACCTAGTAGAAAAAAATGTTTCCTGTCATACCAATCAACAAACAAAATAACCCAAGACCTCTAAGCTACAATGGTAAGGAAAACATTATGACGTTACAGAGAGGTTGACCTTTGACCTTTTGTATACAAAATCTGATTACTTCATCAATTTATCCTATTAGACATTTGTGTGAAATTTTGTCATAATTAGTGTATAAAATCATGAGTTATGGCCAAAAACGTCTTTTGCGAGGGACCACCGAGACCTTGACCTTTGAATGAAATTACCTCCAGGCATTCCTGAGATATTCCATTCATGAGAACGGGATGGACGAGAGGTCACAGTGACCTTGACTTTTGACCTTTTGACCTTTAACCACAACAATCTAATCTAATCTAATCTAAGCAGTCCAAATGGACGTGTGTCCCAAATTTGAGGAAATTCCCTCTTGGCGTTGCTGACATATTGCATTCAGAAGAATGGAACGGACAGACGAATGGACAATTGACGCACAACCGACGGATGGATGGACAACCCAAAGACATAATGCCGCCGGCGCGGAGGCATAAAAAGGCTAAAAAACGAATACATGGTCTAACTACTATACTTAGAACCAAAGACAGCTGTTCTCCTACCTTCATTGTTGAAATTCAGATACAGGAAAGGAGCACAAAGGGAGTCCAGACCTGAAATGAGAAAGTGACTACATTCATTTGTATCCATTAAATATAACACAATACATTACACATATTTAGAAACAAATATTTTGTACAAGAGGCAGGCATTCAAGTTCCCTCCACTAAGCAGCATCACATATGAAAAATTAGTCATGACTGCCGTCTAGTGGTCACATGACTGTAACGCATTTCCCACTGTGCCGCAACGTAACACGGTAACCCTTACAGAAAAACATTGAACAATATACTGTGCTTATGTGGGCTATTCGTATTCGTAGAATAATTAAAAATATATTTGACAGCAGTTTACCCCTTTAAACAATATGTAGCAACATCAGAAAGCGGCAGGATTGTGAAAATCCGCCCATATCAGGCCTCTACACTACCATTTTTCCAAGAAGTACATGTGCTCGAAAACTGAAAGATTTATGAGCACACTAATGTATCCGAATTAGTATATAATAATAATATTTATTTTATTTTTTTCATGAGACATCTTCATTAGAGGTTTACATGTACTGTACACAGAATGTAGTGAACCAATAGAGGACACGTACCCTGCCAGTAGACCAGGTCAGGGTGGGACACCACCCACGCCTTCAGCACCCGCCTGAACTTCACATGACCTTGTGGGGAGGAGAGCAGCTCATCATACTGATGACACCGGGGGATGTCCACCTCGATCTGGGGCGGAGACACAGGGGCACTGCCTTACCACTGTGTGGCGGGCATTTTATAGGAAACTTTTACAGGAAATCATAGTAAAGCATACCGAACTACCCAAAACCAGTCAAAATTGTGGGCACTTGCCCTGCAAGACCCCCACAATAATGCTCAGAGTGAACTGTGGTACCTGTCTGTCTGTAGGGATTGGCGTGTCCTTATCTATGGCATCGTATTTAGCCTGAATGTCCCCCTGTAACGACAGAAAGGGCACAGTTTCCGTTAATATCTTCCACTTTATTTCCTCCATTTAGAAGCATGAACGGCCGCCAGTCCTCTTGGCTCTGCTTCCCCACCTCCACTCCCAGCAAGCCTGCCCAGGCCAGGCCTCTGAGCAGCGGGGGGATGTCCACTCTGGCCTCCCTCCAAACCTGGTTCTTTTTGAATGGGTACGCCTACAGAGGGAACACAGCACAAAGGCCTCTGTCAGACTGGGGACAGTCTAATAAATCCGCCTACGCACAGCTGAGGATGAAATGAACCGAAAGCGACAGGGCAAACGTCCGCGCAAGTTGAGATGTGCTGGTAGTACGAGGGCAAAAAAAGAATCAATGTAGAAGGAGAGAAAGGAACCAAGGAGAGAAAGGAACCAAGGATGAAATGAACCGAAAGCGACAGGGCAAACGTCCGCGCAAGTTGAGATGTGCTGGTAGTACGAGGGCAAAAAAAGAAAAAATGTGGAACTCTGACATCCTCAGAGCTTGATTATCTCATAGATGTCACTTCATGTCTCGTACCTCACACTCATTGAGAATTTAGAGAGATCAAAGAAAGAACAGCCCTGTTGTATTTGCTGTAAGCTAGGACAAAATAAGCAACCTTATCTTCCAACTGGTACCATTACTGAGCAGAGAGCTTCAGGAGCTGTGTTTGTGTAGTGCTAGGCTGCGAGTGTGAAAGTCTTCTCCAAATAAGTAAAGGCCTTTACAAAACTGTTGCTCTTACAGGAGATGGGGGGGGGGGCGTACCTGCAGTAGCCTGTCAAAAAGCACAATTCGGAGGAGCTGGTACTCTGTGTCCCGCTCTCTGATGATGAGGGGCAGCGTGACGGCTGCCGACAGCTCGTTGCTGCTATTGGAGTGAGGTAGACTTGACTGCCTGTTGAAGACAGTACCAATCACACCAGCACTGGAGAGAACTCATTTCAAACTGAAATGGAATGCGCTTGCCTTGGTGCAAACACAGAAGCACGTAGATTATAATAATTCAGTAACTACATTCAATAACACGACTCCCACTCAATGTGTTTCCAGACAGACTGAGGATAAAGACTCAAACCTTTGTTCCCATTACTGAAATGGTGTTATATAATTAAATAAAAATGAGAAGATAATGTGTTCGTACTCATCCTCCAGTAATGGGTAGTACACTTCTCCCGCAACATCCTTCAGCCTCTGGAACAAAGAAGTTTGGATTTATTCAAGTGGTTATTCCAACACAGTTTTTCTTTCTTTCAGATTCACCAACTTTTAACAGTGGAAAATAAGATGACTGTAAAGTGAGACAATTGGATGGCTTGAACCATCACATGCCTTTCACAGAAAGGTAATGTCATTTCTAAAGGGTTTTCCAAATAAATGTGCAATTCCAATTCAAGGCACAGCCAGAGAGGCTGTTGGCTTTTATACAGCCTTCCCTCTTTATGCTTTAACAAGAGACACTGCAGGTGTCAGATCGGTAACCATACACTCTGCAGAAAGTCAGCTCACGTTTTTGAGCTGGCACAGGGACAGGGTCACGGTGGTGTCATCCAGCAGGAAGCTCCTGTCCCGGCCCTGCCCGAACGACTCGCCGTCCTCCAGGAGAAAGCTGGAAGAGAGGGCCTTTTTAGACGCGACCGACACCCACAACTACACGCCACTCCAATTACCGTCCAATCAGCCGCATTATTCAACAATGATGACCAGGTTTCTGCAGACCACTAGTGATGATTGCCAATATATTAAAAAGAACACAAACAGACTTTTGTGCACTATGTCAAAGGTATACTACACATGATATTTGTGTACAATGTGCACGTCCATTCCGTCCATACCCCCGCTGGAGTTAAAAGCACAAAATAAGCAATTCAGTCCTAACAGGCAGAGAATGATAGTACAGCATAATACTGAGTGTGCAGGTAAGTGGGTCTATTCATATGAGAGATAAATGCAATACATTTGAGCTGTGTATATTGCTCACAGGGAGGGATAATAACTGCAGTGGGTAAATGGGGTTTACTTGGGCAGAGTGCAGACAGGGGGCTTGGACTGGATGATCCCCTTATTGGTAAGCTCTTTCTCCAGGTCTCCCCCAGCCAGACACCACAGGTAATACACCTCGTCAATAGACCTCTCGGCCAGGTAGTCGTCATCATCGTCTGGACAAGGAAACCGACAGTTAATACCATTACACCACCAAAATGCACCTCACCTTGCACAGATGTGAAACTCCAATTGCGAAGTTACTTGTCCATGGCCTTATGTTAAAAAATGTCATTGAGACTGAGTATATGCGTCCAATAATGATTTACATTGTACATGATGTATGATTTAACATGCATATTTAAAATCATCGGGAAATGATTCTAAGCATATGAACCCCAGGCAAAGAATATGCTTGGACACTTCACACGTTTGATATGTCCAAACAATTCTCCAAGTCCTCATATGACCACCCATGAAAGGCAAGTGTTTGATAGAACATATTTCTTCAACATGAACAAAAACCCAGATTATAGTCAAAAATGTATGTTAGATGTAAAGTTGAGGACAGAAGGAGTGTGTTTCCAGCCCATAGCAGGCAGGTTCTCAGCACAAACGGCGGACAGACGGACCCTTGCAGAGCTCGCTGATGTCATCGGGCAGCTGGAGGTGAGCGCAGCGCAGGGAGGAGGAGAACAGCCCCACGGGCTTCAGGAAGGGCGTGTAGAGGCAGGACACGCCCTGCAGCACCGGGTCTCTCAGCAGCTGCGCCGGAGTGGGCCTGCCAAGCACACACTGACTGACTCTTGGACACAGTCTCTACTGCCCACAATACCGAACACAGTACTGCATAGGCAGAGATATTAATATGGCAATAGCTAGCCAGGTCATTTAGCAGACAGAGGGACATTTTGGGAGCCTGGGTGGACTGAATGGCCTGTAGTCCATATCATACATCCCTGCTCTTGTCTTACAAATCAGAAGCAATTGCCTCATTTATTATTGCAGTACACACCTTCTAACAGAAATGCAAAGCATGTGTGAACCCGCTGATGAATTAGTAAATAAATAATTATGCATCATGCTATGGTTTCAGTAGGCCTCAAACCCATTTGAGCCACAAAAAAGACAATACCCACATTGGCTGCACATACACTAAATATAAATGGCAATATGGAACGCCATTCTGGCATTAGCATTCCCAGGATCAATCACATTTTGTGTTTTTAACCTGACAAAAGTATGTATGATTATCGAAAAAGGAACCTAGTTTTTTAAAGGAATGAGAGTCACTCGAAAATAAAGGGGGGAAAAAGCCATGTAAGCTACCTTTTTGATGGGCTAAATGTCAGACATTTCTTTAATAAAGCCAAAACACTCTCAGGCAGCTCCTGTAAAGTACAAAGAGCAGAAATTTAGTTGTGCGCATATTCAGACACTGTTGTCATGAATGCTAAGGGGAAATTTCTGAACAAATATCAAAACACAAGAATGTTACTTTGTATTTGGCAATTCCTGAGGCTCAGCTACAGTATTTAAATACCACACAGTTTCATAGACGTTACACCAGTTTCTCAAGAAAGCACTTAACTGATCATTAATGTAATTGCCGAAATGTTGATATAATACCAATAGATTTTTTTACATAAAATACAGTTAAGAAGAGACATCATGTCCTCTAATAAAGCACTTAACTTGTAAGTGTATTTATGAATACATGCTTTCCTTGGAATATTATCTTTGCTAGTATTATTATTATCTACTATGCAATATTCTGCTAACATTAACTTTAACTAATACTTATTCCAAATAAGTATTCAGTCTACTAACTACACCCAACTCCACAGTAGGATAAGCACTACTTTGGTAAGAAGAATGTATTCATTTGAATTTGTATAATTGTGGTCTCTTAGATCACATTAGCTTTTCATTCAACCATTTCCTTTATGCACAGAATCATTTGCAAGCCGGTAATATCTGGACTAAATGACTATGAAACTGCATGTAGAATCACGCAGTGCTGATGATGTTTTTCATTGAATAATTACAGTGTGCAGCAATGCAGGAAACCTGCAGGAAAATATAGGAGAGCACAGAGACATGGAACTCAACTCGACCAAAAAGAAATCGATGAGGGCCTGACTTCAGCTTGACTTCCCAGATGGCTCTGGGGCATGTGAGGATAGAGAGAATGAACTTCCAGACCCCCAAAAAAACCCACCTTGACCCTCTCTAAACATCCGTGTTCCTCTGCGAGAACCGTGATGATGTCGTCCATGCACCCTGGAACCCACATACGAGCATGAGTGATCACCAGCAACATGCAATAACAGTATATTACACCACTTTCTAAATATATTGTGATTATTATAAGGGGTCCTGATTTCACAGTGCCCAAGCCTCAGTGCCATAAAACTGCCCTCAGTTAATGCAAAAACTCCAGAACCAGAAGAATTATGGGAAGGAATGGAGATCATCATTTAATGTCTCGCACAGACTCCCCCGAATGCCCCCTAGATAATTCTCTCAAACTGTGAAGCAAAGGAGCCACTAAGCAGAGTATTTATAGTTCACCATGTTTCGTGCCGGTGAGGAGATGAAAAAACGTCACTCTTGGCACAGCACTGTAAATATTTTGAAATTATATTTTTCCTGGACAAAGAAAAAATAATATATTCTGTTACAATTAGGGGTGTAAACGGTTACAATTCATAACCAATATATTTTTTTTTCTGAAGGTGAAATGGTAAACTCAGTATAAAATAAATACACGTTCATCACCAGGCATATTTTTCGGGTTCTAGACTAGCAGTCAACAAGTCTGGCCATTTCAGGGGGTTTAAAATGCAAACACCACGGGGAATTGAATGCTACAGTATTTGAGTTATCAAATCATTTATGTAGCTGTTGGTTGACTTATGGCTTATTGTAACGTTATGTAGTTTCTTAAGGTTCACAGAAGATCCATGTTTATTCATTGACACACAAATTCAAACTACCAGCAAACTGTGAACATAGCTTTCCACAATGCGCCAGCTACATAAAAATAAATAAAGCAATACATTATAATTAGGCTATTTATCCATCGGATATTGAAATTCACTGCTTTCAGCGAAAAATGGACACATTAATCCCAACACTATGTTTGTCCCGTGCCATATAAAATGCATTAGGATATAAAATGCAAATTTACCGTCACATAAAAATATATCAAATTGTACAGAGACCTGAAAGTAAAGTAAAATCATTAGACCAGTCGCCTATGGTAAAAATAGACCCAGTGTTATATTATATCCGGCACATACTGCGTGACCACGGAATTTTGAGTGCACAACCCCGTCTGTCACACAGTTGTTAACAGCAGCATATTAACAGATTTTATGCCATGAAGGCAGAAGCCATATGGAAGAGGGATGAAAACATGAAGAATTATAATTTTAACCAATGCATTTTTTAAAAATGACACACGATCGACCAGCATGCCTGGACATAAACTACAGGGATGGAACCACAGATTTCTGAAACTGTGAGGTTACACAATGTAAACGTAAATATTCAACTTGGCAATTAGGCTGACTTACAATGTTGACATATAACTATTGAGATGGCCGAAAATAAAGTTTGAAAATGCAATTACATTTCTCAGGAATCTCAGTTTTAAAAAGGAATTTAAAAATAAAAATAAAATTATTTTTAAAGATACGGCCCCAAGTGGTTATAAGCAGTCTTGGTTAACCTTTTAAATAATGGGATGGTAACCAATTACAAAAACTGACAATTTGTCACATCCCTAGTTACAATAAGTGAAAGGAACTTACCAAGAGTCAGAATGAATTTCAGTCTTTCACAGATATCAATACTTTGAAGTAGGTGCCTCCCCTACAAAACAAAAATTAGATAATATATTTAAATTTAACGAGCACATTGTGTGTTTATGTGCATGGTTTAAAGATGTGATAAAAAGCAAAATAAAATACAATAACTCGGCAAACATGGAAATGCAAAGGAAATTAGAAAACGTTGACCAAATGTTTCTCGTTTCACTGATTAATGACTACAATCCTGAATTAAAATTAGTGTCTAATACTAAAATATTACATTTAATATTTTAAAGACAACAACAAAAAACAAACACCAAAGCAACAAGCATATTTGAGATAAAGTCAAATCCAAGCTTCAGACAAGACAGTGATGTGCTGCATCCATAGCCTTCTGTGTTTCTGAATTAATATGCTGTTTGTTCATTGCCTAAGGCTTTTCCTGACTGGATGCTAAGGAAGGAGTCGGAAGTTAATCTTTGGGGCTGGTTTCAGGATGCCTACCACACAAAGCTCTAACAGCACAAGTCCCAGGGACCACACGTCCGTTTTGGGGCCTGAGGGCAGGGGGGCCTCCCTGTGGGAGGGGTCACTGGGGCGGAAGGACCCCTGGGCAATGACCTCTGGGGCCAGATAGGACGGGTACCTGGAGATAAATTGGAAGGAAGAAAATCCAGCTAACCACTTACTGTAAAACCATTCAATGCCCCTGCACAGATATCTAATGCTGGTCTATGTGCACACATCAGGCATTGACGTCATGAGCTTATAAAACCTGCTATACAGTGTATGACCCTTCATATATTCCCTTGTATTATGTCAAGACCTGAAATCCAAAATGAATCATTTCTACACTTAACAGTATTTCATTGCATGCCAACATGGTGAAGGGTATATTAAATCATCCCCATAATGGTCAAAGATAGGGACGGTCATGTCATCTCCAGACAAGCTGCTTCCGTTTTAAGGAACAGGAAGTTGGGAAAACCAGACAAATGTTCAATCATCTGAAATTCCATCTTGCAACAATATATGATTGACATGGAGGCCAGCAGATGAGAGCCTCCTGGTTAGAATTAGATTCCTACTTGAAATAATGGTATTCTTCTGACATCCAAGGACAGGACTGGTTTTAATAAAATGGTAGGCCAGATACATACATTTTCCATTATATCCTTGTTTCCCTGTGAAAGCAGACTTATTTTATGATTAATACTAATGTTGTTTAAACTCAGGAAAATACAGAGGAGAACAGAGCTTTTTTTAAGATTAAGTGAGTATTCACTGCTCCTGGATTCCCCCACCCCCCCTCCCATGATTTGGAGTCAGAAACTGTGCCTCTCAAATCACTCTGCAGTTGAGGCACATGCGCTTTTCTGAATAACTTCACAGCCTACAGGACACACAGTGCTACATGAGTGCACAAGCAGTGATGAGATAGGCATATATTTAACTGATGACAACTGGTAGCCTGTGGGTAACATGGATGACTTTGGGAAGAACTAATGCAACTGTAAAGCAAAGTGTCCCACTGTGGATCAATTGTGGTGGGCACGCAACCTGAGCCCAACCACTTGGGAGCACACTTTTTTTGAAAGGCATTTTCTTGCCTTGATTTATTTCCCCAACATGTGTAATACATACCAAATTATTATATGCAATGTGACTTACCGTAATGTGTCATACCAACTTACATATTATTATAAGTGATGCTTACCCAGTCTAATGACCTATGGCTAACAGAATTTATCCAAAGCAGCAATTACATTTAAGAACCACCAAGAACAGTAGAGTGGAGATACAAGTGAGAGGTCTCACCCAATGGGGAAGTCCACATCTGCTCCATGGTCAGTCATGTGATAAAGACCAAATTTTGCAAGCTTCACATTGCCCTGGTTGGAAACAAGTATTTACATTTATACAGTCAAAAAAGGCATCATGGTCCAGTCTATAAAGACTGCAGATTGCAGCCATACTTCCAGGCCTTGTTGTGCAATTACACTGTACCTTCAGCCTGTTATTAGAGTCAGTGCAGTAGATGACTTCACTGTCTCAAAGGCCAATGGTCCAGTCTGTACAGCACATTGACACTGTACACTGCTGTCCACTGAACAGCTCTGTATGGTACACTGACACTGTACCTTGCAGTCCATGAGGATGTTGTGAGGGGCAAGGGCTCTATGTACCATCCCATGCTTGTTCATGAACTCCAGTCCCTCCAGTGCCTCATAAGCAATCTGCAGCACCTTCTCTGGGCTGCAAACCAAGAGGTCAGATACAGTATGAGGATGGGGGATCCCTATTATGAGCCATTTGCATAACCTGCCATGTGCTGTAAAGGATACACTTTTGAGCTGAGCTTTTCAGTAGTGCTTTTAAATGAATTATGATACTGGAAGCCAGACAGGTAATATTTCACTGGGTTTGAAATTTGTTCCACCCAAGTGGTGATAATACTGAAAAGCCTCCAGTGTGCAAACTGGCTGTTCAATTTTCTTGCAGAATGCCCAGAAAGTTTTACAAGAAGTCCCATTGAACTGACCCACATAGCGATCGCACTATTCTGCAACAGCACGTTAGTAATTTCTTTACCTCCAATGAATAAGGTGAACTATTTAATTATATGTACATTGTTCATCAGAAGCCATCTGAGCCACTGCTTAACTGCAGAAGCAGTGCAGTTCCGAGTGACAAACGTACGTTTTTCAGACAAACGTACAGTGTTTGTACAGGGGCGGCCTGTAGCGTAGTGGTTAAGGTACATGACTGGGACACGAAAGGTTGGTGGTTCTAATCCCGGTGTAGCCACAATAATATCCGCACAGCCGTTGGGCCCTGGAGCAAGGCCCTTAACCCTGCATTGCTCCAGGGGAGGATTGTCTCCTGCTTAGTCTAATCAACTGTACGTCGCTCTGGAAAAGAGCGTCTGCCAAATGCTAATAATGTAATGTAATGTAATGTTTTGTGCCTATAAATTCTGTGCCTGTTTTTCCCCATGACATCACAAACTCTGAACTGCGCGGTCCCTCCGGGTTTTTTTATGACTCGTTTGTTTTAATCTTGCAGTCACTGCAGTTTCTGTGTACTTTTAAATTAGTGAGCTTTATTTTTCAGTGGATACAATTTATTGCATTTATGGTCAAGTTCATGAGTAATGCAGCCTTTTTGAAATTATATTATGTAAGCATACTGTAAGTATGATGTGTGTCTTTTTGATACTGCCTTCGTTTGTTTTTTAAAGCATACATTACTAAATTTTTGATTAAAGGGAATAGATAAGTGAAACAAATGTCTCAAAAGCAGGCCTATGAATTCAAACAAAACAGAAAATAACAATGAAGACTGGCATTGTATGAATGCTGTGTTATGGACTCCGAGTATAGAAAATAAACAGTATTTCACCCATTACACTTAGATACACTAAGAGAAACCATATACTGTACATGTATATTTGATCACAAAAAAACAGAACTTGTCAACACGTAACAAATCCAAAGCCTTAGACAAGACATGCTATGAGGCAATTGCAATATGAAGAAGTCATGTAGCTTGACTCTATTGATAAAAATACCCCTACCTCACAGGATTGCCTCGCTTGTGAAAATCGTTCAAGCTGCTTTCATAGTGTTCAGCTACAACCACAAGCCTTTCTACAGAACAGAAGAGAAAACATGATTCAGCAGTGACCCCAACAAATAGCTGTCACCCTACATACTTTATGTACAGCCAGGGGAGAAGACAAACAGCACTGAAACAATACAAACACAATGCCAGGGACAGGAAACCATAAAATGTCTGACAGTGAATATAGTGAGAACTCAAGCATTGCACAAATTTGAAATGAAATAGAAAATCAATGAACCGAACAAATGTGCCATTTAAAGTTATGTTGTAGACTTTGGGTCTTTGTTCACTTCAACCGTTTCCTGGTTGTGATAAAATGCAATATTGTTAAAGATACAAACTAGCAAACTGAATTGGGAAAAAGGATTAAGAGACAGATTTTTTTTACCTCCAACATTTTGGTTTTGTGCACCTGTAATACATCTAGCCAATGACACGTTTAAGAGTAACAGAACAAAGCCCTTTTTATTTGCCCTTACTCTACAATACCTATCTCCAGTACCATGTTGCTGAATAAACAGGTCATTTGGTTACCTAAGGAACAGTTTGACTATTGGCCTACAGCAAGCAAACAAGCTGCTGTAAATTTCCACCAGATATTCAAGACTGTTTGCCCAGTTGTAATAAAGCCCAAACAACATGCTGTGTTTTAAGGCTTAGATGTCATTACTGTGATATGAGCAAGGAACAAACATCTAATGAAGCCATATCCTGGTGATTAAGTCTTGCATGTGGTTAGGCACCCGCATAGACTAAAAGATCCCACATATCAATGATATAAATATGCTTTGCTGCATGTGGTCCCTCAGTTCTGAAACCACTGAAAATGTCTGAATGAAAACAAAGGAAAAGGAAAAAAATAATGTGGGAGGACTGAGAGTACCATGCTTTCCTCGGGAGATGTCCACATACTGACAAAGTCTGGGGTGTGTGATGGTCTTCAGGATCTGGAAGCGTCCCAGGATCTTGATGGAGTTTGGGGTTAGCGGAAGCCCATTGCTTCCACACACATCATGAGGAAGAGACGAGGCGAAAAAAGTGAAGGCCCCCAGTTGTGCGTCCTTCAGGGGGTGCATGATAACTGCACTAAGCTGCCCTGCTCAGAACCAACACATTCACATTAAGTAGTGAACTGAAACATAATCAAACATTACTGTACAGCATGTCACTGCTCACCTGGGCAAAACAAACTCAGTGGCAAACTATCCTGCTCAAAATTCCATCCTAAATTGGTCAAAGGGGTTTAAGATGTGTTTTCGACACTTCAAACTGGTCAACCAGTTGGTCACCAACTGACCAACTCTACAAGCTTAACCAGATGTGTCCAGAAAGAAGACAACTTTGATCAGCAGCAGACAAGCAATTACCAGGTACAATTGTCAAAAATACATCTTAAAACATCTTAGAATCCCAGCTGGTCTTAGCAGGAATTTCCAGCAGGGTAGTCACATGAGCATCACCCGTGAGTTCGATCTACAGATCCCTCCCCCCTCTGGTTTTGTAGCGACCTACAAAACAAGATTACGGAAAACAGCACCAATTGGCATGGTCTCCTATGTCACTTTGGCATCGTCATACTGTCCTGACTATATAATAGTTTCATAAACATTGAAAACTTAAATTGCAAAATAACGTTGAGCTACATTCTTTCGACGGGAAACGCCCACCTAGATGTCTAGTGAGCTAATTTACAGGTCCTCATCATATTGTCGCTACACTTCATTTGAGTAGTTTTACAAATGACAAAGGAACAAAAATAACCTCTATCTGAGGTTTGGTCAAATGTGTTGCCCACGAATATATAGACACATAACAGCCAATGTATTGGCACTATCCCGTTAGTGATAACGCGAGTGTGCAACGTTAGTTTGCAAACTAGAAATATATCAAGGAAATTCTTCTTATGATCAACGAAGCAACGCATACGTTAATGGGTGACACATACTTAGACCGTGGTACTTACGTTTAATAATCGCCTTTTCTCATTACTACAAAATACACATATGCATCTCTGCACTATGAAGACAAACTGCTGTACCCGGTTGTTTTTCCTCTCAGATCATGCAGCTGTTCAGCCGAGCGGAAAAGTTGCGTCATCTGTCCGCGACGATTCGAATTTTCCTTCCGTCATGTACAAAATAAGTTAGCACAAAATAAATGTGCTGTAAGAAAGCATTTTACTGTCTCATTGTTTAACCCGAGATCGAGTTCACAAGCACTCAGTGAGTTTTGCATACCACATTTCTCTGATTTTACGGCTGTAGCCCTGTAGGCGGATAGCTAACTGACAGCCAGTTAGCCAGTTAGCTAAGGTCCAGTTGTAGGTTTTATTAATTGCCTGCTATAACCAACAAGTGCTTGGTACATCCGTAATGTTTTAATGTAAAACGCATTTATTGCCGTTATGAATCAAAACAAATCGAATATTTTTGTTTTAAATCTCCAAACCAAATGACAGGCATTGAAAGGGCAGCTTTCTAACTTTCGATCTGGGTCTTTCACAACAGAGCAAGGTCTGCGAAACGTGTTTGCTGGTCTACAGCAGCTGTTAATGTGAGTAACATTTTCTAGCTAATTTGTTAAACGGCATAAAAATACATTACATTTTAATATAGAATGCGTGTCGTTTTCTCATACTGCTGTCATCCGTGGTCCGATTTCCCCCCCTTCCAGATCAAATGATTATATTGAGTGTTGCTGGTTAGCTACATCGCTAATGATTGCTAGCTACCTAACATAAGTTGTCTGATTGCTTAGTTGGCCTTACAGAAAAGTGATTGCACAAAATGTGGTCGGTTTGGAATCTTAAGTTATTTCCGCGTTAAATAAATTGTCCCTTTTTATTTCAATGTTAGCAATGGATAGCCTGCATGTTTAACATTATACACTTATGTTCTGAGTTAATTTAAGCATTGCATTCAGTGCAGATCACTCGTACGATAAATTGCATTGTTTTTAAGAGAGTGTGAAACGACCGAAAACCAAACTGCTTAATTTATAAGTCCGTGAACTGTTGCTAGCGACAAGCTCTCCCAATACAGCCAAATAAATTATTCGTCATTTTAACGAAGGCAGTTACCTGGGCAAGCTGTCACTGTCCTCGGGTATCAGGTCTTGGATGCACCACGGGCAAATCATAGCTATTTAGATGTGCTGTAACGACAAGTAATTATTTTTGTATCCCCAGCATGCAACTTATAGTGGCTGATATTGCACTACAGTATGTAAGTTAGCTGATGTAATCTTTGGCATATTATTGTAGTCTGTTGGGGGTTATTGACTCCAGAGATCCCCGCAGTCAGGTTTTTTTAAACCTGTGGTGCCACTAAATCCCTTCTAAGGTATTATCATGTGTCTCATTCTGCCAGTGCACTTCACCAGGTAGGGGCGAGGGAAATTTTCATAATACCTGTCAGAATAACACACAGGGGTAATTGTGGTTTCAGAAGGTGCAAGTTGTACCAAATGTCAAATATGCCAGTGTGCTCAAAATGCACATGGAAATGTGGGCTAGGTGGGGAGAGCAAGAAAGAGAGTGTTCTAGCTATTTTCCAGTGCAAATCCTCTTCAAGAAATTGACTCTGGTCTCATATGAATGACTGTTCGCAATCAGGTTTGTTTCACATTGAAGGAATTCAATAACTTTACAGTTTCAACTGAATTAACCCTCCTTTGTGCATATCATATACATTTTATTTAATGGTACTGTTTCTGCTTGTTGTGCTATTACTGTTGATATTAGTTTCATTGTCACAATTTCTATATCTCTATTTATAGGCCAACACTGGATACTGGGGAGGGTAATAGGATTTGTAGCAGCTGTGGTCTGTCAGTTTAGCAGTCGTCTCTCCTGAACCAAACAGTCTCTCACATACTTGCCCCATGACTGATCATTGCTTCCACTATTAGTTTCAAGAGACAATAGGGACTACCTGTCAATTGCTGTGTCCATTGGTGGAATACCCAAGTAGGGCTGAGCAATATAGCTATCGCGGTACATTGAAAAGTTTTTTCTTTTTACCGCAATAAGAACTCTCTGGCAAGTGGAGGTAGGTTTCGTTCCTTCTTTTCGTCTTTAATCATACTTGATACTGTAACACTTCTCCAAACTTCAGTGAAATGCTTCCAGGGGAGAAAAAACATCATTTGTATCTATTCAATGTTGACCCTCCAGCGCTCTCCAAAGTGGGAGACTGAGGCCCCGCTGTTGTGTCTGGGTATCAGTGACAGAGCTCACTCTACAGAGCACCATCTGAATGGAAAAAATACTTACAGTACGCGCTCGTAAACCCTACCACCCCGGGCCCATTACATTGATTTAGAGTTTTAAGAGGAGGCTTTCATCCATGATATTAGCAGCTCCGGCACTGTTATGTTTCTCATTCTCTCACCATGTTTTTTTTTTTTCTTGCGCATTTGTTTTCCAGCACCGCAGCATATAAAGCATAAATCGTTTTCTTGTCCCTTTCCTTAACCTTGTAACAAAATCCTTTTTCTTCCTCAGCGGAGGAAGCGTTTCGGCAAACTCGACATGTCCGAGTCACCCGCAAGCAAAAGACTGGAAAGCAGCTGGTGGCTGGCCGAGTGGCGTGCAGTTCTTTTGTTTGATCATTCCGATTCAAAGTGTCCATAAACCCATCAGTCACAAGGGTCTGGAAGGAGAGGGCCTGTTGGGATTTCCATAGCAGCGTACTTTAATAATAGAAAGCGTGGATAATAATCAACTTGTTTTAATAAACATCTTGTTTTGTTTTTTTTGTAATTGATTACTCTCTGTTTTTGCCTTTTATAAATAGGCAAAGCCTGAGGCTTGTCGAAAACCATTACGATGGGCTACAGCAGCTGTGCATCGGCTCTGCACTCTTTCTCCCTGCTTTGTACTCTTAGAGCTGAGATCTTGCTAACAGATACATTTTTATGGCTTTATATTGCTTTCAATTATGCTGTCATTTTGAGTTTTGTTTATTGGTATATGCCTCGTAGTAATTTGTGAAGATATAGATGACTTCTTTACCTATGGAGCATTGATTAAAGAGCTAAGAAATGGATATAGCTTGAAATATAATAAATGTGTTGATTTATAAAATAAATGTGCTCTTAATTCCTTGCTGTTTTTGTGTTGCTTTATTCTATGTTTCATTTCGAATGCGTTTCAGGTTCTTGGCCCGCTCTCTCTTCAAGATGTCTGGCCACAATCCCTCGCTGATTAGGCTGGAACAGAGGGCTGCCGAGGCGGACCAGATCATCGAGTACCTCAAACAGCAGGTCCAGCTGCTCAAGGAGAAAGCCAGTAAGAGAACGCAAACCTGGTGCGCCTCAGCACGGATTCACAGGGTTAACCACACTGACATCAGCACACAAGTGAGGAAACTTTCTGAGAGGTGTACTTCTCTTCACGATAAAACCCCTTGAGATGTAGATGTAGTATCTCCTTTTTGAGGAGGTCCTGAAAAAAGACAAGAATACATAACATTATATAGAACACAGTCAGCAACAAAAAACAGACATGGTATACAGTTACTATTTGACTATTTATGAAAGGACAAAAAAAACAAACAAACACATACACACTATAAAGGCACAGTGAAATCTAGATACCCACACCTATGTTATAACAATTGTAAATAGTGACTGTTAACAGGAGCAGTCTGTCGTAAGGTGAGTGATTTTTAAATTAACCTAAGTATTGTATAGATTTCAGAGAAGTTGGTAGGTTGTTCCAGTCTTTACAAACTTACACAGGTGGATCAGGAATGAAGGTGGAATTTTATGCGCCCATGCTGAAAGTGTACACTACCTGAAAGCCTTTGATTGTGTTGTTACTCTTAAGCACCTGACAGACCACGATTGCCTTTGTGACCACCTTCAACCTGCAGGTCTTACTTTTAGTACACTGAACATTTTTTGCGTCATTCCTATTTGGGGTCAGATTTATCAAGATGTTAAGAATAGGTGGTAATGAAATGACCCCATCAGTAATATCAATTAGCCTGCAAGCAGTTTTGTGTAAGCTGTTTTCAGTCTACAGAGTCTTCAGCTTTAGCATGATGCTGCAAGACAGCTGAGAAAGAATAAGAACAATGGCTAAAAGTCTGAGCACCAAATTAATAAATTAAAGCTGAAATGGAAGGTGAGGAACTTGATGTGGCTTTTAAGCATTATGTGTGTTACTATAATCAATCAGCAGATTCGTGAAGAATCATGCAGTTTCAATGAGGCAGCTTGATGGACTGTCAGTGATTTGCAAAACGAAATTGTTGAATAAAGCAATAATCCGTATTCCATTGATGTTATCTACAGCAGTACTTGATGAACTTGCAATAGCCCTCTCATGGGCACAAGCTTTGTTCGTTTTTTTCAGTGGGTTGGGGAATCCTGTATTGTTTGTTTAGTTCAGGGGTGTCCGAGTGTTGTAGTGCTAGGCTTAAATAAAAACCTTCTACCCCAGAGGGGAGAATTTCTTTTTTTCCATTTTCGAATAAGTTTGGAAACCCCTGGTTTAGTCTCTTGTATTTCACATTGGGCAAGATTTTATCTTGTCATGTGCATTTTGTTATGAGAATTTACAATTGCAAAAAGTGATTGCATCAACACTCCTGGGGGGTTTCATGTAACAAGCATTGGAACTGCATGTTCCAGTGAATTTGTGCTTTTTTTGCAGTCTCAGTGAGCATCATTCTATTCCATGGTCTGCAACCCTGTTCCTTGATTGATCAATTGAACAGTCAAACTCGCTGTTAACTTACCTTGCCTAGTTTCTGGGGTCTGCAGTGGTTGCTGATTTTAAGGGGGAAAACAAGTTGAGACAAACCAATGAGGCTTTCCAGGACAGACCCTTGTTGCAGACCCCTGGCCTGTATGCACTTGGTCTTTTCTATTTACTTGACAAAACTGGCATGCCGCTTTTAAGCAGTTTCACTCCTGCTTGTGTTAATTTAACAGCATTGCCTTGGATCCCACTTGATCCAGTTTGTTATTTTACTCAGAAATCAGAATTTTTACAATATGGAAGCAACCCTCCAAAAAGCGTCAGATGAGAGCATGGAAGTGACTCCTGTTTGTCGTACGCAGTTGTGCAGGCCACTGTGAGGGAGGAGAAGAAGCTTCTTGTGGAGAATGCCAAGCTGAAAAAGGACATCGAGGACCTGAAAAAACAACTGCTGGAAAAGGAAAAGAGGAGAGGAGGTGAGTTGACCATTGGGAGCCTTTTTAACACTGGAACCACAAAAGTAACTTTTTGTTTCCCATTATGTCATTAATCTTTATGAAAGTGTTAATCTGCGGGGTTTTATAAAATCCAGACATTTTTAGCTCTGTGCCCAGTGTGCAGTTAGTCTCTATTTTGCATTTGCTTACAATAGATAACAGACGTGTGATCATTAAGTAATCGTGGTCAGAGGAGGTGAACGTTGCACACCAACAAGAAATGTACCTCTTTCTTTATTATTTTACAAATACAGTGTACAAATATGGCATGCAATTTATTTTCTTTATTTTTATTTATTGATGTTTTTTCCAAGTGAGTTATTTACAGATGGTAAAATTGGCCTGAAAGAGATGACAAAATGTGTTAAAGCAAAGCTTGGTTAGCCTATCATTAAAACAATTTGTGCAGTGTTCATTTTCAAAAGAAAAACTTTCTGAAATGCTTGCTCTCCTGGCTTTAGTTTATTAAAAAAAGGATCTTTGGAATTGTTTTAAAGCTGAAGGCTGTTTCTTTCTCTTTCTCTGTCTTGCATTTTTCTCTTCAAATTGTTTGCATCACTAGGCCCTCCCTGTGACAGCGCTACGTCTTGAGCTGTATCGTTTTTGGCAGAATGATGTCACGTAAACTCGTCAATTAACAGATATTATGTTCTTTCAGGATCATATTCTCTTAAAGTCATTTTTGGATGTGCAAAAAAGGACACATCAGGCCAAAATTAGGGTACTGTCAATTTAAATAAGGGAGAGAAGGCACATTTCAAAGGCTGTGGTCATGTTACTGTCGCAGCGCAAAATGAAGTATTTTTGTTTGTTTTTTATGGCAGTGATCTTGTTTGCTTCAAATAACAGATAGCTGGTAACATTTACTGGACAAAAACGGTGAGGTTCTCTGCTCATAAGCTATGTAGGTCCAATTATGCCTCTGATTTATTTTATTACCTTTTTATATACCTTTTAGTCACTGCCATTACCTTTTATTCGTTACATATTGTTGTTTGCTTAGGAAAACCCTTGTTCTTTCTTACAAAATGCCTTTCATATTGTGTTTTTAATAATACAAAATACCTTCTCCCTTTGGAAATGCCTTGCTGCATTTCAAATCCAGTTTTTAGAGAATACTGGGTCAAATTAAAAACCGCACTCACTTCAGCACTTTTCGTATACGATCGGACCCCCCTGCTGTGTGTTGTGTGTCATTTGTCACTTGGCCCCACTGTTCATGTGTGCCAGCAACAGTCCATGTTCTTGTGCTCAAAAACATGTATTTTCAGTGATGGAGGTGGCCATGCCCGCTGGAGACTCCCTGGTAAACACGTCTGTCCAGTGCACTCCCAAATCTGCTCCAGTGTCAGGCGGCCCCACCTCACCCACCACTGTCAGTAATGACATGCCCCCCAAAGACGTGGAGGGAAAGAAGAAGAAACCAGAGAAGAAGGGTGAGCCACACTTTCATCCAAATCGCTCAAGTCATTTATTTATTCAGAATTTTAAGATAAAAGCTGATGATTTTAGCATGTTGCCTTCATCATTGAAATTATGTTTTATAGCGACAACAGTCTTGTAAACCAAAATCTACTATGTCGCCATTACGAACTAATTAATGAGGAATTTCAATTTTATTGTGAATTTATACAGTTAACTTAGACACCTATTTGAAGATCCCAGATCACTGGATAAGGAAGATTGATGAGATCAGAAAGTGTCGGTGCTATGTGCCACAAGTGTCTGTTTTTTAGCCAAAAGTAAATTTTGATAATCATTTTCATTTTGGGCGGCACGGATGGTGCAGTGGGTAGCACTGCTGCCTCACAGCAAGGAGGTCCTGGGTTCGTATCCCCGTCGGCCGGGGCCTCTCTGTGCGGAGTTTGCATGTTCTCCCCGTGTCTGCGTGGGTTTCCTCCGGGTACTCCAGTTTCCTCCCACAGTCCAAAGACATGTAGGTTAGATTGGAGAGTCTAAATTGCCCGTAGGTATGAGTGTGTGAGTGAATGGTGTGTGTGCCCTGTGATGGACTGGCGACCTGTCCAGGGTGTATTCCTGCCTTTCGCCCAATGTATGCTGGGATAGGCTCCAGCCCCCCGGCGACCCTGTTCAGGCTAAGCGGGTTAAGATAATGGATGGATGGATGGATGGATGGATGGATTTTCCTTTCGCCTTGTCAATCCATTATTTTTTGTTTTTGAAGAGTGTAATGGTTTACATGAAAGAACATCAATCAAAATAAATTTTAAAGAATTCTCTTTCAAAGAAATGACAGGCAAAAGGTATCAAAGATGACACATAGTTGTATTTATAAAAAAATTTAATCCTACTGTACGTTTTTACTTTTGATGTTTGATGTGATGTGTCAGACACGCTGAATAAAATGTGTTAATTTAAGAATAAATTCGCTGTCGCTTCAGGCTATTCTCATTACTTTGATATGTATTGAGAATATGTGCTCAGCCGTTTCGCAGGTGGCTCTCACCATGTCCTGGAGATTGTTAAATGAGCTTTCAATCAGATTTCATTCAGAATAATTCATATTGATCTTCATTTTATTAGACAAAGAACCCTCTGCTCTGTCACAAATCATGTTACAAATGTGTTTGTCACATTATTTATGAGCATATGCCTTTTGCTTAGTGAGAAATGTGTATTGCATATCTAGATACAAAACGCTGCCAACACCTGTCGTATGTCCTACGCTTTTCACTAAGCACCATTATTGATGGTTACGTTGCGTAGAAGAGGATCAGTCAATAATAGCATGTGTGATGCCTCCTATTGGTCAATTTTTCTCATTCTCCTGGCTCATGTGCTTTCTTCGTCAAATCAAATGATTAAGAAATCTCCTTGCCAACCGTCCTGACAATGAATATGCAATTTCATCTTTTCTGCATGTTCTCCAGATCTGCTACATTCTCGCTTGCGCAATAGGAGTTGGTGCCCCTTGTTTGTTTATTCGAAAATGTGAGTCATTCATTCATTCAACTTAAGATTTTTTGCTTTTGGATAGTACTAGAGGGGAGGGTATAAAAATACCTCATGGAATTTGGAATCTGTGCAGCTTCCAAACAGCCTCAGAAACGTGTTCAATGAGACCTGAGGGAACTATCAAAATGCTAAAAACTGACTTAAGAACTTCCATTTAATGTGTTTAAAATGAACTGCTCTAAGACGATGCACACCAGGCCTGCAGGCCTGCAAGCGTGCAGTAATGTACAGGCTTTCTGCTTTTTGAACCATACTTAACAAATTGCTTGAATGCCCTTTCCAAGTTCAGTAAACAATCGTTTCCATATAACGTAGATGTGAAGCAAAAGGAAAGACTAAACTATGAATGCCCTATGAATTCATAGTTCAGTTAAGGAGTCTTGTCAGGTAACACCGACAAGAAGCTGCAGGTTGCACTGCCGAGTGCAGTGTTGATGAGTCTCTTCATCTTAACACAGGAGAGAAGAAGGAAAAGAAGCAAAGTGCGGCTCCAGGAGAGGAGGTGAAGGTGGACGTCTCCCGCTTAGACATGCGTGTAGGCCGAATCCTCACGGCTGAGAAGCACCCGGACGCCGACGCCCTGTATGTGGAGCAGGTGGACGTGGGCGAGGCCGCGCCCAGGACAGTCGTCAGTGGACTGGTCAAACACATCCCCATAAAGCAGGTACAGACAAGCATTCTCTCAGCAGACAAAGTTCATCGAGAAGTTGGCTAGTATGATGCGTCTGGACGGAGAACACCATTGGAAGTTCTCTGTTTTAGTTTTAGTGTAGCCTGTCTAACCTTGTGCTGTGACCTGCTTGAGACTGTGCATCCTTTTAAGTCATTACTGAGGTGAATCATGACCAGCTTCTTAAGCATTCTTTTACACATTTTGTGGTACAATTTCTAAAATTATATCTGTCTTCGATGTTCTGCTTTGTGGAATTTTGAAGTAAAACTGATGCCAAACTTTTTTGGGTCTCCTTGCTTACAGGCAAACTGGCCACAGTGCAAGCAAGGGCTGGCTGGTTTTTTACATTTAGTCTATTTATTATTT
Source organism: Conger conger (assembly GCF_963514075.1). Classification (NCBI taxonomy): domain Eukaryota; kingdom Metazoa; phylum Chordata; class Actinopteri; order Anguilliformes; family Congridae; genus Conger; species Conger conger. The sequence continues at coordinate 30,713,356 of NC_083765.1, forward strand.
TCCCCTTGTCAACAGCTGGTATGGCCTTTGCATGGACTATATCGCGTCTCTGTAGTGGCATTATCCTTGGAATGAAAAAACGGCTATTTCTAAAACATTCCACTGATCTAATATCAATGTGGAGTTGGATGAGGTTAGGTTGTGCAAAATGGAGCACTTGAGTCATGTGTTGATACTGGAGCATGACATTAGTTGTGGCAGAAAATACGGGCATATATCTCTATCATATATCATATCTCATCATATGTAAATGCCTGTATTTTTTTGCTAACTAATGTCATGCTTCAGTTTCAAAACATTTTCGTTTTAGGAAATGGACCACAAAATGCTTAAGAAGCTGTTGATAACTACGCAAAACTGTCCCACTTGAAGATGCAAGATAAATTTGTGTGTAATATCACAATTACTTCCAGTGGTACTTTTGCCTTATTACTAACCTGTAAACATTTATTACTAAACTAATACATCAACCCAAAGCAAACCGATATTACATCCACTGTAAATGTCTCCCCACTTAACCCCCTCACCATAAAATTGGACCTCATATGGAGTATTCACACCAATTCTGGGATAAAAGAGTTCTTGAATCGAATGTGTTTGTGTTGTGGGATCCTGTCACCCGGTTATAGTATCTGCCAATATCTTTCTTTTTTTAAACTGTATCTGTCATAGTGGCTCCCCCACAATCTTATGGCACACTTTAATAAATGGTAAATGGTTGGCATTTATATAGCACCTTTATCCAAAGTGCTGTACAATTGATGCTTCTCATTCACCCATTCATACACACACTCACACCCCAACGGCGATTGGCAGCCATGCATGGCACCAACCCACTCGTCTGGAGCATTTAGGGGTTAGGTGTCTTGCTCAGGGACACTTCGACACAGCCCGGGCGGGGGATCGAACCAGCAACCCTCCGACTGCCAGACAACTGCTCTTACTGCCTGAGCCATGTCGCCCCCTGATGTATAAGTATCAGTATAAGAGGAGGTGAAGATACTAATACTAATTATGGAGTCACTGCCTTCCTACCAGGCAGTGACTCCATAATGAAGAACAAATTGAAAGAAATGGGTAGTCTGAAGTCCACATCTCTGTTGTGACATGATTCTGTTCTCCCTTCCTTTGAACATTCCGTCCTACCCACATCACCCGTAAACTCTTACAGGCAAACTGGCCACAGTGCAAGCAAGGGCTGGCTGTTTTTTTACATTTAGTCTTATTTTCCCCTTGTCAACAGCTGGTATGGCCTTTGCATGGACTACATCGCGTCTCTGTAGTGGCATTATCCTTGGAATGCAAAAACGGCTATTTCTAAAACATTCCACTGATCTAATATCAATGTATAATGCATAAAACGACTGCTTTATCCAAATTTTCCTTCAAGTTATTGTAGTTGGCTGACTTTATGAGTTTCAGTACAGTTGGAGCAGAATAACTGAAAGATTATTTCCTTTTCAAAAGGCTTACAATTTTTACTATGGAAAAGCTATCAAAGCATTCCATTCATCCATGAGAAATGACGCAGGTTTATCAAATTGTTCCCATACTACTGTTATTTTGAATACTAACATTGATAAACAGTCGTCCTTTTGATTTTGATGACCCACTTACCTCTAGGCAGTTTTCTCATGATGGTGCAAGTTATAGTTTTGACATATGGTGGAAATAACTTTGGCGTCTTCATATTTTCATAAACCAAAAAGATGCAGAAAAAAGGGAGCGGATTATCTTGATAAGAATAAGTAATGATATTTGAACCATATGCTTCTCCGTCACTGTGTTACCTCATGAAAATATTTACAAGTGTGAAACAATGTTGCTACTGATTTTGAGATGATACGTGAATATAGCAAAGGCAGAAAGAGGTCAGCAGTCTTTAACTTTTGAAACTCAGTTTAGATATTTGAAGATATTTGAAGTGCTTTTATCTGTACACACTACCGGTCAAAACTTTGGGGTCACCTTGTCTTTTTCTGATTTAATATTTTAATGTCTCTGTTTGTAATCAAACAATTCATGCATGGTCAAAGCACAGACTCTGAACTGTTATTGAAGGATAACAGGATTTACATTTTGGTTTAACCATGTAGTTATTACGGTATTTATTGGACCAATTTTTTTTTTTTTTTTTTTGCTTAATTCTTCTACTGCTATAGCCTATCCACTTAGAGTTTGACACGTTCTGTTTTTAGACATGCTCTTCTGCATTCTGTGTGGTTATTTGCATTACTGTGACCTTCCTGTCAGCTTCGACCAGTTGGCCCCTCTCCTCTGACCTCTCTCATTCACAACGCGTTTTCTGCCCACAGAACTGCTGCTCACTGGATGTTTTTTTTAGTTTTTCGCACCATTCTCTGCAAACTCTAGAGGCTGTTGTGCATGAAAGTCACAGGAGATCAGTAGTTTCTGAGATACTCTAAACACCCTGTCTGGCGCCAACAATCATTCCACAGTCAAAGTCACTTAGTTCACATTTCTTCCCCATTCTGACATCTGGTCTGAAAAAAGCTGAACCTCTTGACCACTTCTGCATACTTCTGTGCACTCAGTTGCTGCCACATGATAGCTGGATTAAATATTTGCATTAGCAAGCTGGTGTACAGGTCTACCTTATAAAGTGAGTGTATATGGTCCCCCATTTCAATGTTTTAGACAAATTAACATAATTTCAAATACAAGAGTCATGTTTTGTATTTGTTGCATATCCTTTGCATGCCATGACTTTCTGATGTCTGTGACCCATCAACATCATCAGAGTCATCATCATGACATCATCATCTTATTTTCAGGTTGTTCTACAAGCCTCTTTGCATTTGATAGGAATTGGGGAATCGGATTGGATTCAGCTGTAAATTATGCTGATACAGTATGGAACACATTTGGTGGCTAAATCAAGGGGTCCAAGGTATCAAATGAGCCTCAAACCATCATGCTGCTGCCAGATATGCAGTAGATACTACAAGAATAGTTTCTTCTGACAAATTTTCCTGTTTAAGTCAATGGGAAAAATATTCAGCAGAAATCATTCTTGTAGTATCTACTGTGTCCTCTCGTAGCTGACAGTTTATTATTTAATTAAAAACACGTCCTACACGCTCACTTTCCTCATGCAGTGTGTATATTTCTTCCAATATTATAACCGAGGGTGGATTGGGATGGAGCGTTAGCGCGTCAAGAAAGCAAACGCATTGGATCCACATACACCTGGGATTATCAACAGGCCGCTCCCGTGTCTGTTGCCGATAAAGTTTTAGCCAGAGCCTTGAGTTAAAACCGAATTTTAAATACGTTCAGGAGGACAGAGCCATGGGCTTCGTATAAGCATCTTCACAGTTGTCCAATGCAGCTTTCTTTCATTACACAGATGCAAAACCGTATGGCCGTAATATTGTGCAACCTGAAGCCTGCCAAAATGAGGGGAGTGCTCTCCCAGGCCATGGTGATGTGCGCCAGCTCCCCGGAGAAGGTGGAGATCCTGGACCCGCCCGGCGGAGCCGTGCCTGGTGACAGGGTGACCTTCCAGGGCTTCCCCGGTAACTGCCAACCTTCGCTCTGCTCTTCTCCCAAGCCGCATAAACGGGCATTCCAGTGTCTTCCCAAAGTATTTGTGTGGTTTACCATTCAAAGCCAGCGGAATATGTGTGGTAGCAGCGCATCTGGGAGGAATCTATACAACCAAATGAACAGGTGCTGCTTGGTCATAATTAACGTCCTTCAGTGCTTGGAAGTTTGGTTGCAATGAGTGTTTTTTTTTCCTGAGTGAAATATGGATGTGGATCCATTTGCGCTTGTGGAATTTTGTTTACTGCTTACTGCTCTTATTAGAACCAAGAGATGGATGGAGGTAATTGTGTACAAGGACATTTTGGCTGAAAACAAAACAATTCAGTCTGCTGAGAAACTTGCTTGAAAGTTGAAAGTCCGGAGTGATAATGATCTGAAGCAATCAATCTTCCAAGAATCTCCTCCTGCGAAATGTGCTACAGGAATTGAGGTGGTGCAGAAAATGCTGCTTGTCGGGGTGTTAATGCATTTATAATATAATTTACAATTTATTAATCATAAAATTTAATACATACTGATAGCATGCATGTTGTTAGTAAAATTAGATTATATTCTTACTATAGTACTTGTTAGCATTTCCTTGGTCAAGTAGTCACTGTACCAAGAGCTTGCTCGAGGTACATAATGCATTTGGATGCTTGTGCATGCAAGTCATTTGAAGATGAATGAAAGCAGGTTTGAATTCAGAGTGGTCTGAGGAGCAGGAACCACTGTTTGTACTCACATTTTCAAAAACGCAGTTTCTAGCATGTGATTACGGCTCAGTTTGTGGGTTGCCATAGGTTTCCTGTAAATGACTAATCAAGGGTTTAATCTCTTCAAGGAACATTCTGTTTGAAACATGTTCTCGCACAACATATTTACCACAGTTTAATTCGTCCAACATGCATACCAACTTTGTGGTATTGCATCAAAATGTTGGTCATTAGACTATTGTGAGCTTATGCAACAGTTAATAGCTTGACCTTATTGCAGTCAGACTTTGCAAGTTATTTCAAACCCTTAAATTACCCATTAATTTAATGTTTACAGAATATAATAATGTAATAAACCCTGATTTTCTGCTGAAGAGGTTCATTTCTATATGGGCTGTTTGCATTGATGTTTTTGGGTTTTACCAAGTTACCATGTCTATCAAACATAAGCATGAATTGAAAATAAACGTCAATGTTATTAAGCTACTGTGATTATGCTGTGATTATCTGCGAGTCTTCAGAGGCTGTAAAATGTAGTGTAATTAGGAGAACAAAAGTTTGGAAGAACTTGGTTACTTGAGAACAATAACCAGCTGCAGACATGCTGCAGAGATGAAGTGGGGAGCATCCGTCAGCATGTTGCTGTGACATCACCCTGACTTCATCTCCCAAGGCGCTGGGTTCATGTCTCTTCCCAAAGCGGGTTGTTTTACAGTGAAACACTGCTGCCAAAACCCTTGTAAACAAGCTTCCTCAACAGAGGAAGACCTTTTTTGGTTGCCTGCACTAGAGGAAGAGCAAAGGCCTCTCCTATTCTGTGTTCACTCTACAAATATAATGTAGGTCTTTAGATAGATAGATAGATAGATAGATACTTTATTCATCCCGAGGGAAATTTTTGACTTTAGTGCACTTGGACTAAAGTAGTCACTGTAGAAGGCTTGTGTTAAATAATGAAATGAAGAAACTCAAATTTTTTTGTGAATCTCAATCCGCAGGCGAGCCAGACAAGGAACTGAACCCGAAGAAGAAGGTGTGGGAGCAGATCCAGCCTGACCTGCGCACGGATGGCCAGTGCGTGGCCACGTACAAGGGCTCCGCCTTCGAGGTTGCTGGGAAAGGGGTGTGCAAGGCCCAGACCATGAGCAGCAGTGGCATCAAGTAACCTGCCGGACCCCACCCAGCCGCACCGGGGTCCCCTTGGGAGAGCAAGACAAGCACGTGCAACATGTGACCGAGGAAGAGGAAATGTAGCAGATCCTTAATAAAAGACTATAAATAATAATCAATTCCTGTTTCTTGTGTAAAACTTTGATGTGCATTAGCTACGTGCTGCTATGCTCACCACTGCCCTTCAGATGACATTTTTGTAACTTTTGGTAAGCACTGCCTTTTAACTTAATAGAAATGCTGTTATTAAACAGAAGAGGGTTTTCTGTTACACAGCTCTAATGGGTCTTATTCAGTGCTCTTAATCAGTCTTTTGGGCAGGACACAACAGTCCACACCGTAACTCCCTGTAATGACAATCTCTTGGCTCACTACAGAACGCAATGGGACAATATTTAGTTTTCCTCTTGAAGCACAAGTTTTGAAGTTAATTGAAAAGTGTCACATGAATGCAGTGCCGACAGCCCTCTCATTCGACTTAATTACATTACAGCGTTTGATTGGTTAGTTTGTTTTATGGTTTCATTGTGTCTGCAGTAATGAGGTCTGTGAACTTGTCTTGTGGGATTTAGAGGCAACATAATGTGTAGACATGGCTTTGTGAGGAGGTTTATTTCAGAATTCCATTTCTGCTTTCTATCCATTACACACTTTTCTGAGGAAATGTTTTCCAATATATTTTTAGAGTCTACCAACACCTAGAAACAGACCTCATTTTGGTTCTGCATTATTACATTTCTGGATTTTTGTTGTAAATATCCATCGCTCTCTAAACCACATATAAATGGACAGTCTTCTGATCTGGATTTGTTTTCCATAAATTCAGCCTGCATCTATTCCCAAAAAATATTTTTTTAGCTCTTCTTTTTGCCTGCCTAATGGAACGGATCGGTGAGATGTGTAGTGACTCAGGCCGTGTGCAGGTCCCTCTGTGTGCGTGGGGATCCCCCACCATGGCACTTTCTGAGCTTGTCCCTTCTCTATCGGTTACCCTGAATAAAGCAAACGCTAAAGGAGGGACACTGTTCTGCTCTCCTTTTAGTAATAGCCTAGTTATTGCCACTGAATCACGTTGGTTTCAGAATGCTGTTACTGGCTAGTAATGTTGTTTTTCCATTGCGTGTGTGCAGTAACCTGCTCGCTGCGCCACACACATGCTCTGTGATTAAAAACAATTTGGTTACAGAGAGCCAGCTCATTTGCACTCTTTTAATGTGACTTGGATCTAACATGGCAATGCTGAATCTTGCTATGTCCTTGGGCTGTGAGTTGATTATATCATCTAACACAACCTGTGACAGATCAACTCATACAAGTCATCCTTATAGTCCTGTACTCGTTGGATTAGGGATGTTCTTTGCTGTTGATCTTGGCTGTTTCATTTAACTTTCATTTCCATTTTACACTTTCCTTTTTGATGCTAAACTTGCATTTGAGGCCAAAACTGTGTGGAGTGGTACGGATGGTTTGCACTGGATTGACACCTTTATTTAATTTTTTGGTCTCCAATGTTTCATTGCCGGATATTTCCTGGATATCGCGATTCTGTAAAGATCCCAACTCCTGCCAATGTCGACTTGGTGGAATAGCATGACCTGTGTGGAACAGCAGGTTTGTTTGGAATGGCATGATCTGCTATGGTTTTGACATTTGATTGCAAAAATCCCCTTGCATTCATGCTTCTGCAGTGTATCATTCATTGCTGGTGTTCAGTCCAGTGGATGGTGGAAAAGGTTTCTGTGTGTCTGTGCCAGGTTCTATGATTTCAGCCTAATCCAAATCCATTAAAAAATAAATGTAATTCTAGGTACTCTGAATTAATTATATGGGAATTCGAGGAGCTCAATGTGCTCTGTAGTCCTCCTGGTGGACCAACCCCCCCCCCCCCCCCCATTCACACAGAGAGACACAGAGAGACACCTGGATGTCTGGTGTTGTGCTCACTGTCCCTTATTACAGTGATCAACAGGTGAAACTTTCCAGTGGCGCACTTGTGACTATTACTTATGGATTCTGTGTCTGTTGAAACAGACCACTGGAATACATAACCAACTTCTACTTTAGCCTACGATTCAAAGGATATGGTAAATGCATTTCAAAGTGTGACTTGGTTTGTGGTCTACATAAAGATGTGTAAAATTGACTTATTTAGAAGGATAATTGTTTCCTTGTAAGAATCCCTGGAAGGGAGTGAGCAGGAAAGTTTATCCACAAGAAATAGCTGAGAAGTGACCGAAACTGAACACGTAGAAGTGGTGTGAGTGTTAAACTGTTCAGTCATGCCTCTTCAAAATGAATTTTATTGAGTGTTGAAAACAATGTCCAGGCCCGACTGACTGCTTCAACATGGAAGAATATGACCCCTAGGATTCCAGCAGAAGTGCTTAGTTTGGAAATATATGACCTATGATGGCATGGTGGAAAGGCTCTACCATATTAAAATCATTCAGTACAGTAGAAATGCTTTTCAATTAAGAAGCATTGGCGAAGGCCAAGAAAATCACATTTTCTCCAAAGAACTGCCTGCATTACCTGCATTGCAGTGAAAGGAATAAAAGGTCAACCGCTTATTTTCAATGGGTTAAAATGTGGGCAGTCTCCAGGCTTTCAATAGTATATTGTGCCTTAAATCCAAGCCAATGGTAGGACTCTTCGGTTCTCAAACTCATCTTCCCATTAGGTTCTGGAATAGCCTGTTGGTGGTTTCCTTTCTTTGATGTTCTTTGAAGTATGTATGAGCCTGTCTGCCAGCACAAAGGTGGTTATAAATAGTCATTTTTATTTCCCCCAATGATTAAGACATTAAAACCGATTAAGCATGATTAACGAGTGGTGATGCTTCAGTCATATGGCAACAGATGTGGGTTCTCGAAGACTAACTTGCGCAAATCGCAAACCGCACAGCTTGACGCGCTTCGGCTTTGATCTTCCCCGTTGTTGGCATACCGCATTCCTCTGGGGTTACGTATCCTTAAAGCTGTTGACATTTTCGGCTGCAATGCCTGACAGCGGTGCCAATCACATGTCCTTCACGAGAGAAATGCAATCGCTGCACCGGTCCACAGACACCCTGAGCTTCACGGTGCATTGGAATCACTCGGCATCATGATGCTGGTCTTTTTGGGACGTTATGCACAATAATGACAAGGCCATATAAAGTAAGCGAAGATTCGATTTGTAGGTGCGGCAAGCTGACGGGAGCCCGACCACCCCGCGCACTGAGGCATAGCTATTAAATGGAGCAATTGCACTCTTCGGGGGTGTGCAGGTAACTACTGTACCACGTTTTTAAGCACGTGCTCATCTCTTTATCCTATAAGATTAGAATAATTTGGTGTTTCTCCAATGATTATGCCAGTGCAACTGTTACATGAAACATGAAGGTTATTTTCAATCAAATGAACAACCAAAAAACAAACAGAATTTAATGTATTTGCCATCTTATAATTATAATTTCTAATCGGCTGAACAAAAAAAAAGTAAATGTAACAAATCAAACTTATGCAGCACAGCAGATTTACAGAAAGTGCTAGAACATTTCCGAGTTATGAAATTAATGACAATTACTGTATAATTAATTACAGTAACTGATTACCCATTCGTCAGTTATCATTTTTAGTACTATTCAACTATGTGCTATACATAATAAACAACATTTAATTTGCATTCATTCTTTAATTTATATATATTTTTACTTTAATAAGAAAACTGAAGCTTCAAAGACCTAAAGAAAACACCTGCTATTAGTATTTTATGTCTGGGTTTTTTTTATTTTATTTATTTAATTGAATATAACCAAGAGAATGGAAATGCTTATGTTCAGGCAAAGAGCATTGTAATAATAAAATTGTAATTTGAGCCTTCAGTGACCTTTTGACGTAGAGTGAACACAGTATAGGTTTCAGTGTGAAAATGCTGATAGAGTATACCTTACTTTGATTTGGGCACAGCTGATCCCTAATAGACTCATACAATATCTATTAGAGTTTAATTAATGCTGAACATTTTTCTGTGTAATACAAGGCTCTACAGACAAACAGCAGACTGCAGATGTGCTCTGCTAAAGTCTTTATATATTTTGGAGAAATGTTCAATGGAACAGACGTGAAGTGCCAGCTGAAGTGGAATTGGTAAAAAAAGTATTCATTGTTTTCTCTTGGTCACAGCCTGATGGTAATAGCCAGTGAAGCTCTCATAGGAAGCTCAGAGGACTGCAAAACACCTTAGAAAGTTTGTAACCCAATTAAACTGTAATTATCTTGCATGCTGTTCTTCATTCCGAGTGTTCTCTGCCAGCCTCTCAGCCATGACAGCCTGATTGAACCTGTGCCACCATGTCATTTGTCCTACAAATATGCACTTGAGGTACCATTTGAGATTGATGCCAATTTTCTGGTTGCTAGGAAGGCATCATTTCCACTGTCATTTTTCTATTGTCAAATTTATGCTTGCTATTGCAGAGCTGGGAGGGTAGGAGAGGGTTTTCTGGGGAACTGAGAACTTTGAGAGGAACTGGGGTTGGATGAGTTGGCGGGGAGCGGCTGTGGTTGGTAGGGCTCAGATTGCTATCGGAGACCAGGGGGGTGGTGGGTTGAGGGCGGTTAGCTTAAAATGTGAGGGGTTTAGGGCAGGCAGTTTGTGATCAGAGGGGGGGGGGGAGGGGGGCCGGGGTTGAGATTGTGGACCGCGAGGGAGGCTTAATTTATTTTTCCCTGGAATTTCTATTCAGATCTTCCAGTTGCATAGAGGGAATTAAAAAGGTGCTTCTAGCATACGTATGAGATGGCATGAGTCTCTGTTCTATCCACACAGAAAGATGAGATCATTTAGGAGAGCCAAGGAACACTGCAAGGAAAAAATATGTTTTCTATTTCTAATGTATTTGAGGCTTAAGCTCAGGTCAATGCACGGGATGTTTTCCGTGACTCTGTTTTGAAGTACAGCCACATCAGTTTATCTACTGTAAAAATCTCCCATATAAAAACAGAAGAGCATTGTATTCATAAGAAACACTGCACATTATGCCCTTTTAGACTAGGTTTCCTGATTGTTATACTATAAGCAATTGCTATGTAAAATTGCAGTTAACAAAATAAATTGTCACATGCTGTATCATTCAGTGGTTTTGCTTAAAACTCACTTACTGTACAGTATAGGACATTGTTCAAAGTTTTGTGTTGCTTGGCCATTTGAATCACTGTGCTTGAGGGTGTGAGATTCAGTAAAACACAAATAGTGTGGGTCACAGCATAATCCACTTTCACACCATATGCTGCTACAATATATCTGAAGGTGATTGGTCAGAAAGATGTAATTTGGGTTTGAGATAAGTAGAAGTTTTTCTTGATTGAATGACTTGAAGCAATGCATTAGATAGAGGGCCACAAAGCCTAAAAATATATCGTCTGAGTGCTGTCCGAAGATCTGCTGTCAAAGGTACCTATATGCATTAATTTATCATCCCATATACGTAGGAGTAACAGCATGTATTGTGGGGTCTAGCAGTATGTATACAGTACAGTATGTGTCCCTTTTGTATTTGCTTGGAATAAATTCCTTTTACTTCTGTGTCTGTAGTAGGCTTGAAAATAGAAAATAATAATGTTATGTTCCTGTGTTCTGTCTGTTAGTTTATCATTGTTTATTATTGTTATTCTAGTTATTTATTATTTTTCATATTCATGTCTGGTGTTCTGTTTATAGTCATTAGTCTTTGCACTCGTCTTCCCCCGTGATGTCTGAGTCTGAATGTTTACTAGCCCAGTCACTGCCCTGTTTGCGTGCCCCACTATTTGGGTGTTTACGGTAGTTCCGGGGTTCAACCTTCCTTCCAATCTTGCATTCCTTACTTCCTGCTTTCTCTCCATTTCATGTTTGTACATAGCACTAATATACTAATCCCAACTAACATAGAATTTGTACAGTACTAATTATACTAACACACTAATATGTTTGTCAAACTAACAAACTAACATTCACTAGTTTTGGGTATTTGTAATTTAAATCACTTAACTAACTTACTAATGCAGCTCCAGTTTCAATTTTGTTCTGTAACTCCGCCTCCCTATTCTATCACTGATTACTTGCTTATTTTCAGCGAAGTATTCGCACCAGTCTCTCCGTATATCTGCATCTCCTGATTCTCTGCAAATTGTCTACTCCCTAGTCCGGAGCCGTTTGTATTACATGTGTGTCTTTGTGAATCCAGTCTGCGTTTTTGTTTTCCCCTCGTTATTGTCCTATTACCCTTTCATGTTTCTCACCTGATGTTTATTTGTTAGACCGCCCTCACTCCCATGCCCTGCCTAGTTTGTCTCATTCCCCTGTGTATTTATACCTGTCCTTTTCAGTTGCACGCTGCTAGTTCGTCTTATCTTGTTTTTTGTTCTTTTTGCCCTTTATTCCTTCCCCCAGTTCTAGCCCCCTTGTTCCTGAGTCCTTGCCCTTGCCCTTGTTCCTGAGTCCTTGCCCTTGTTTATCTGGATTTCTGGTTTTGACCCCTGCCTGCTTCCCTGGATTATTCTTTGCTTGTTTTGGATATTGGTACCTCTGCCTTGTTGGACTGACCCCCTGGTTTTTGACCTTGGCTTGTTTTTTGACTCCGCTCTGTCTGCCCCTTCACCTGCTAGTAAACTTGCTATTTTCCACACCCCTGTGTCTGCTTTTGGTTCCTCTGTTCCCCCGGCATAACAAACCCTTGTGACAAGTATCACGTGACAAAAATAACTCATTTTCAACAGAATTCTTTTAACTTTTCCTCAGTGTTGCGCACCTGTAGAATTAAACTTGGAGACTTGTTGCCAGAGACAACAGAACCCTCATCACAGACCTTCACCAAAGTATTAATGCAAAATGTCATGCAACATTTTTGTGGCACAACACTTGAAAAGACTGTGATGAATTATGCATTATATCAGGCTTTAAGGAGAATCATGAAGGGCTCCCTCAGGAGAACTTATTGTTCTAAGATTGTACTTGTAATGCTTTTACAGTTTCAACTGCTGGAGACTCACTCACACAGCTGTGTTGATGTACCATACTCAAGGATATTAGGGTATATTGGACCTGGGAGGCAAACCCAGAACCTCCTGCTTGCAAGACTCTCTATTAATTCAAACACTAAGCCACCTGGCTTTTGGAAGATTTAAATTATATAAAGCATTATCAGGCACGTGCATCACAAGCCATTTCAACTGTAAAACCAGGATATAGACGCATGCGCTGCAAAAATACATTATATTTTAAGGAATGTTTGTAATGTTGCCAAGTGGTACCAACTTATACTCAATATTAGATCACTGGTTCTGGTTTGTGTTGAAATTAATACAAAAAGCAAATGCTTTTTATATTGTGAGAGATATATTGTCCCTTCAACCATAGCCCCACAAATTCACACAAATCCATGGCTTAGTATGAAGCCTGAAGTTCACCTGAACACATGACATATCCCCTGGAATGTAAGTACAGACATACAAGCAGACAGAGAGAGAGAGAGCGCACCGACAGAAAGATAGCAATAATTTGATACCAGTTGAATCAAACTCTAAATTCAAAAGCTTATACATTAGACTACAGTATTATATGACCCGTAACCCTTAATGGATCTGACAAGAACCTAGCTCGACAAAGAACCCTTTGGAGAACCCTGTAAATAACCTCTTTTAATAACAGAGGGTTATCCGAGGGCTAAAAAGGGCTCTATGTTCAGAAGAACCTTTAGCCATTTGAAGAATGCTGAAAGAATCATTTTTTAAGAATGTACTAACTGTACATATTCTTATCACAGTATTTTATAATAAAGGTATGATTTTGCCATGCAAATAAACACAGTCATCTACTGTAAGATTGCCTTTAGCTCATGAAAATCTAAATTCACAAGGGCAGAAAACACATCCATCTCAGTGAAGATGTTAAACTGCTCATCACTTCACCCTGCTGAGCATCATACTACAAAGCTCTCACCAAACAAAGGAGGCTTTATGAAATACACACCCACAACTTTCTTCTTTGTTGGAGGTATGAGAGAAACTGCCCAATGTTGCCTTCTGGAAGGAGTTGAAAGATCAGCTTAAGAGTCATGCTCGGTGTGTGGTTTCTGTGCAATGTAACTGAATTGCAATAGTTTATTCAGTCTGTTCTGTTAACAGGAAATCTATTAGCCATGCCACCACCCAAATGAGCCTTCTTAAATCCAGACTTTGTAATCAGCAACCAGCACAGCTACATAACCTTGTGTCATATAATCCAAGCTTCATAGTCGATTTAAATTTAACTTATATATATCCCAGAAAATGAATAACCCTTTTAACCCTTATGCTTTAACTTGTTCTAAACTGTTATCTTTGGTGGCAATTCAATAAAAGCATTCGGAATTAGTTTGGACACAGGCGCCATACATTTAAGAGTATTACCCACTGGCATTATGCACAGTGTTGAAATAAACAGAAATTTTAAGCTTTGTTTAAGCTGAAATAAACATGACATATGGTGTGTCTGTAAAACAGCGAGATTGTTTATCAGTTCATAAAACAGAGGATCTACAGTATGACCCTTTCACTGGGCAACACCATTGATTTTGGGGAGATAATTAACAGGGGGCAAAGTCCCTATCCTTTTCTTAAATCTTGTTAATCTTCAAACAGAAATGGTTGTGTCCTCCCATCGATGGGTTATGAAAGGAATGTTCATGTTCTTAGATTATATATTTGATATATAACACAGTAGGGGTGGTAGGGTGAGTTACTGAGTTCAGATTGTCGGAACACAAACAGAAAGTTCAATAAGAAAGCTATTAATGGAACATTAACCTAAATGATTTTGTTGATGAGCTACACGTCAAAACTTAATGGTGAATTCCTTTTTGAGAGCTCTCTGTCAAGTACCATTCTCTGTACTCTCTGAACCTAATTCTGCTTTAGGTTTAGACAAGCATATGATTTATGATACAGCATCTCGTGACTGTAGTGGGAGATCTCTTGACTTTAATAGTTGACCAGAAAATATTAATCCATTGACTGCCAGGGAATGAGTTGGGGAATTTCTTTGTACTTACATCAGCACCAAAGTTGCTCCTTTGATTTGTACATCTTTATTGAGACAAATACCTTTTTATCAACCCTACTTCACATTGATGGAAGAAGATCGTATTCTCAGTGGTATCATGTCACAGATGAGAGAAGAGACTCTGTGCTCAGTTATCTTCATGTCATTATGAATGGAGGTGTAGAGGCGTAACCATAGCGACCACATGAGGGCAGAGCCTGACCAATAATCAAATCCACATGCACACTGAGATCCAAACTAGCCTTTAAGATGTCCTGTTGTTTTGTTGGATATTTGAGTACCATTTTAAGTTTACCCAATGATAAGAGATTAAGTTTGGTCGTGTGCGTGTGTGTGTGTGTGTGTGTGTGTGAGAGAGAGAGAGAGAGAGAGAGAGAGAGAGAGAGAAAGAGAGAGAGAGAGAGATGATTTTAATTTCACAGTGGGATTCAATGCAAGGACACTTAATGCATTAGCAGGCATACCCACCCCAGGCAGGTTTTGTGTTGGCAGTTTGGTCCTAGGGTCTCTCATGAGGTTTATTCTTATTGCACTAACTGGGCATGAAGTGCGCTCACTACACAACTACAGTAATACAAAAACATCACTTGTCCTACTAATCAGGGTCTCTTACTGACTGTCACTAATCCCTTTCTCATTAATATTAAAGGATAACCACATAATTGCACATAAAATTCCCAGTATGTTTTTCAGCCATGTCCCTGGCTAATGTGATGGACTGGGACAAATCATTTGTTTTCATAATTCTCTAGATCCAGTGTCAGGGATGTAACATAATTCACAGCCCCTTTTGGGGAAACCCTAAGGGGGGAGTTTGGGATGAGTTTCATTATTGATGCTGAACAAGGACACCACTGTCCTGTCTCTGATGTGAGAAATTGAAGCCATGCCGGAAGTGGAAAAAGTATAATTTTCGACAAATTAGGGGTTTGGTTATGAAAGCCTTTATACTGTCATCATTGCATGTGTGTGACACATAGCATGTTTGAAATTGATAATGTCTTTACTGTAACATTTGTGGAACTAAGCTTATATGCTTCCTTTTTATCATACGATCATAAGATTTTTGATTAGTTCTGACTTATGCTCTCCCTAAGATATTTTCTTTAGTGTATATTTCAGAAACAGACTATGATCCCTATGAAACAGATATGATATTGCATAATCCTGAAGAAACTAGACTGCTCACAAAAGCAAGCTGTCTTTTTACGAATGTATAAAAAGGTGGGAACTACTCACCCGCAGAATTTGTATTGCAGCATGATTGTGTAATCTGTGTGCTTATGTTAAATGGAAAAGCCCTTAGAAAACATGCAATCCAGATTCTAATTTCCTAAAACATATCTTTAGATTCCATAGCCTTTGTTTATATACAGCATATAGCATACATACAACATAGCCAGATACTTCTTTTTTACTGGTTACTCTTGTTTAAATTATTCGCACAGGATTAGGAGATGCAAATATTTTCTATGTTATAGCTGTAATAGGTTTCATAATATATTTTGCAAAACATGATATACATTTTCATCAATTATGCACAGGTGGTGCCAGATATGGAGGCCAAACCCCCAGAAGTTACTTTCTATTGGAGGGTGGGGTGAGGAATTCAAAGCTGGTGAAAAGAGCCACTGCAAAAGGTTTGATGTCATCTACCATAATTCCTGTCACTCTTGAATAGGTAGGAACGAGTGAAAACTATAGATATACAGTGGGCTCCGAATAGCACCCCTGACTGGCAATGCATAAAAATACTTAATTAATGTTTGATGCTGGTTGTTTCCATTGAAACATGAATAAAGTAGAGTGTATCTCAGTAATCATATTTGTTGTATTTTTTGTGCTTTGCCAGTCAGGGGTGCCAATAATTCTGGAGCCCACTGTATCTCCAGCTCTGTTCGCCTGGCTGTAGCACAGAATGTGAATACATCTGACCAGCTTCTGGCTTCAGAGTGTTGTCTCCTGGACAGCCAGTCTGCTAAGAGTAAGTATTGAACCAAGCCTTTACGTGAACAAATGATGAAACCAGCTGATTGTGAGGGAGCCAGCTCCAGGATCAAGTCTTTCCCCCTTCACACATGCCCCACACTAATGAAATCTTAAAATTGCACATGATTCCTCATTAAATATTGTGAACAAAGTTGACATAAATGCATAAAGTGTGTTAATGTCAATGATTGATGAAATTGAGTTGGAAAGTTATGAACCAGAAAATGCAAAAGAAAAGAAGAAAAAAAAAGAAAGAAAGACAATACCGCAAGGAGGCTTGGTCATTGAAGGTGTTAACTGGACCCTACAGCCTTGGGCTTGATCCTTGGCCACAGCTATGGAACCTGACAGATAAAGTGGGCTTAAGTCAGTCAGGATTCTTTTGGTTACCATTGTGTGTGTGTGTGTGTGTGTGTGTGTGTGTGTGTGTGTGTGTCCTCCATAGACATTCACTGGTTAACTGGAGAGTCTAAATTGCCCATAGGTATGAGTGTGTGAGGGAATGGTGTGTACGCCCTGTGATGAATTGGCAACCTCTCCAGGGTGTTTTCCTGCCTCTTGACCACTGCATGCTGGGATAGACTCAAGCCCACTCATGACCCTGACCAGGAATAAGCGGGTTAGATAATGGATGGATGGTTTTCACAGTGATATTACGACTGTACAATGAATATTGTCTTACATACAATGTATTTGAAAATCCTGATGCACAGATACATTTCAAAGGCCAGCTATAAAGCAGTAATGCTTTCCTGAGTCTTCCAAATAGTTTTTTTTTATAAATGAAGGACAGGAGTGGGGGTGGCCAAACAAGCTGTGAACAAGTAGAGCACACCCCATGTTATTAGGCTTACCAAGGAAGCCTCAAAAGAACTCCTTTGATCCAAGCTGTCTTGTGAATCAGTATTTAATGGAAATAAGCAGGAGTATCTCATGGAAAGTTTTATCACCACCTCTGCTAAATTGCTTTCTTTGTCATTCAAATATTTTGCTAAACTCTGCTGAACCACCACCCACATCCAGATGTATTTTTAAATAATTGCTTTTCAGAAAGGTTTAATTCAGACACAAATAGTGTCTTTACTAAGATGCACTGACGTCATATCTGATATTAAAGGGACAAGCTCAAGCTTCCAGCGGTGACAGTGTGGGGAGTGTCATTGTTTGGTCTACTGGAAACACTGATGTGTGCAAAATGTCCCCTGCCAACAAGACTCACCTAAAAGCTTGTGACCAGTATATGTTGGCATTACACAAGAACCCATTTTTGGTACAAAATGTACATTAGTCATTCATTTCAGCTTGTGTTCATGTATTTTGTTCTCAAAACAAGCTACAAACAAAAGACATTTGTTAAATGCCACGTACAGTGGATGTGTATATAAAGGATTATATCTTATCACACAGGACACAGATTATGTCACAAAAGTAGAAAGATAAATCACCCAGGCTGATAAGGAGTTCAAAACATGTCCAATCCTCTAAAACCAAGCTATGGTACGGGTACCCTTTTGATATGATATATGAGGTCGCCATGGGGTTTGTGACTGCGCAGTACCGGATTCATTAAATAAGACAAACATATTTGTGACATTACATGATATGCTAAAAGCAGTTAAAAAATAAGGCATATACTGTAAGCATATATTTCTTTGAATAATCTTGCATTCCGATGCATTCATCCATGGTCAGATTGTATCTTGACTCTGCTGGTCAAGTAGAAAGTATGTTGATCAATCTAGTGAATATGGCAATTTGATTCAGGGAGAAAGCCAAAGGTGGAGTTTGCACTTTTTTTGTATTTCATATGTAGCTTCCAAAATACCAGACAAGCTCAGTAAAACGTAGAAAAGTATTTGAATCCAAAACAATTATGTACATATTTGACCCAAGTATTATGTATATGGCATTGTATTTCAAATATGAATAATACTTGCTTGGTGAAGCAAAAACAGACGCAACAGAGCTGAGATGTGCAGCAGTACAGCTCCCTTAAATTCAAACATTCAATGAGAATACTGGTCAGTGTTGTCCTTTATGAAATTACTTAAGGACATGACCTCATGATCAAGGGTTCTCTCTATTTTATACAACAGTTTGAGAAGTGAACATGTCAGTCTGGTGCCCTTAATAGAGTACTATTAACTCCCACAAAGCAGAGCACTGTCCAGGTATTACAAGCCCCATTCTGTGGTTATGTTTCTCCCTCACAGACCACGCATTCCTGTCCTACACGTCCACAGAAAATTGCCTGTTTTTGACATTTGGGCCCCTAATCTGATACTTTCTGTCAACTAAACTTCAGGCTAAAATGGCAAAGAAACTGAATAAAAACCGTAGGAAAATAAAACAGAAATGTTTCCAGACATGCATGAATTTCTGGAAGTGTGTGTAGGGGGACATCATTGCACATCAAATTTAGCTGCCCCTTGCCAAGCTCCAACAACAAGAAGAGCTTGATGCCTTCACTCCAGATGAACAAGACTCTTTAGTAAATAATCAACTTCAATTAATTGCTTATGCGCTGATACACATCACAATCCAGGACATACTGTGGCCCATAGGATTGCAGTCTAATGAGCAGTAAATAAGGGGCTGTGAGCCGTGGACTGTGCTGCTAAGGCTCTTCTGCTCTATACCACAGCTTACTTTAGCCCTCAAAGAGAATTTCTGCACTCAGTGGACTCAAACCAATACGCTTTGGCCAGCTGTTTGTTGATAACCATAGGTGACAGAAGCTGTTACTACTGACATTATACATCTTTACTCCACCAATCAAGCATGGCCATTGCATGAGTAAGTGTTTTATTCCTATTACTTTTGCCATCAATCAACCAATGGTTTTATATACCCCGTGAGCAATATAATATGGTGATGATTTGGTGTTAGGAGTGGGTAGATAGTATCTGTATCTGTGGCTTGGGGTACTCCCGAAAAAGTTCCAAAAAAACCATTCCACATAATTCATCAAAATCAGACTGTTTATGCATTCAAATCCATTTCGACTTTCATTTAAATAATATTTGACTTTTTAAAAAATAAAATACATTACAATGGTCCAAGAGCCATGAGATCATTACTGTTGTATCAATGAGTCTGGCTGTTGGAATACTTCTGCTGCATGACATACATTTTCCGTGGTGCGTGCTGCAGTTGTCTTGGGTTCAGCATCGTGGATTTGGAAGGTAACTCCCCTGTCCGTGCATTTTACCCAATATATTTTCCAAGGAGGAGAATGACTGGGGGATTGGGGAACTTGAGCTCATTGGAGTGCCATCTGTTGTCTCAGAGGTGGGCAGTACATTTCATTCCTGTTCAGCTTCTGTGTGCCACTATAGTTATGTCAAGCAATTGCTATCACAAACAATACAGCTCCTTGGTCATAACCAACTGTCATGAGATTGTAATTTTGATTGCTTTTGTCAAAGAAAACAAGGGTGAAAACAGGACAACTCAGCAGTGTAGCCTTGTGATCTACTGAATAATTAATGCAGTTCCATTGTGTTTCATTGAGTTGCCTGTTCACTAAAAATGCCACTATGCTGTCATTTCAGAACCACCCACTGTGTTATGGAAACAAGAACCAAAGCTTTATTCACTGTGGTCTGTGGCTAGGGAGGGTAAGGAGACCCCCAGAGTCCCTGAAAGCTCTTCAAACCTCTACAATTTTTTTTTAAATTTGTAACTGGCCGTATCAAGTCCTCCATTAAGTGCATCCATATATGTGCACTTTGGCAAAGCTGAATTTTCTATACCGATGTTCAAAATTAACCATACTCTCACCTCATCAGTATACTGTGGCATCACTCCTAACAGACCATATTAAATGATAGCCACTCTGACCTCTCGCAATGTGTTCTAGTTCACTGCCACTAATTTGCCTGTGGTACTGTGGTAGCTTTCTTATGTTTTGCATACACAAGGCAGAAATTATTTGTATTGTTTTTATTTCACTAGTGTGTAAATGTATGCAAAGTCTCCAGTCACAACACTAGGTATCCACAGCAGCTCCTTGCTCTGGAGTTTGGCAAAACATGAAACTGGAGCTGGTGAACCCATCACTATTTCTCCTGAAATACTGTAATTCAGTGGCATTCAATTACCTTCTGTTCTATTTTGTCCTTTATGAATTAAATAAAATTATAAAAAGCATTAAAAAATATGACCAAAATTAGCCAAACTCTCAACTTCACTCAGGAATAAGCCAAAATGAGACCTACTGTAACTGACAAATAGAATCTTCCATACTTGCCACCGATTAAACCCAGAAATGAATGAATCCATATTGCCATTTATACACAAAATCCAAATTCTGTCAAAAAAATAAACTGCTGGTAAACCCCAGATGACAATCCCTGTTCACTTGACAGCTTTTAGAACAACAATTATCATTCAAACATACAAAAACAATCCTCATAATCATGAACATGACTAATTGTGTGCAGTTGTACCAACTCCGAGTCAGCTTGCATAAAGCCATCTGCTAAACAAATGTCATACTGTATAACTCACAATTCAGTTGTCCTCAGTGTTGAGTATGTTGTGTAATTAAATATGCACTGATATGAAATTGCTTCTCCTCTCTGGCAATTGAAAAAAAGTTTTAAAAATGATTTCCAATGCAATACAGTATTAAATGTATGCAGACTGTGAGGTTTTCTGAAACAATGAACCTTCATATGATTTATATTTTCAAGATAAATGAACCTTGCATTTTGGCCAGCTTTGAAAATAACAACCAGGCCCAACTGATGAAAAGGTTTGTCAAATGTTCAAAAAGCTAGTGTTTCCTTGGGCAAATATCACATATACTGGCTGAATCTGCTGTATTATCCTTTAGTACACTCAGCATTTGGCCAAAGGGGACAGAAGAGTAATCAAACTTAGAGGTCATCTCTGGAGGTTTATGCATAATTTGTACATGCCTCTCTGTGTTTCTGGCAAGCATTTGCAAAGAAGGAAGGAGAAATGGACCATAGGCTCATGACATTTAAATTTATTTTCATTTTTCATAGTTTCCAAACGTATTTGATATATAAATATTATTGCAATTATTCACATTTTATTGCTCTCTGTTAAGGAGCAGGAAATAAATGGGCTCTAAGTGCAATGACTGATGGAGCCATGTGTGTGTGTGCGTGTGTACCTGAGCCTGTGTGCACACTTATGAGTGTGTGTGTTTGTGTGTGCACCTGAGCCTGTGTGTGTGTAACGGGTGAGAAATTGCATCCGAGGTGGGATTTGAACCCCAACCTCTCACTCGTCCAAATATTTGTTGAACAAACGCGTTACCAGTCAGCTACAGGCAAGCTCACCCCTAGCCAAGGGCAACAATGCTCTTTTTTTTATTTGAGGGTTACGTCATCAGGGAGTGTTGTCGAGGCAACATGCTACAAGCCTTCACTTTCACTGCACTTCACCATGCTTACTGGCGAACTAGCTGAGCTAACCACGCTACATGTGGGTGTGCATGTGTGTGAGTGTGTGCGTGTATGTGTGTACGCATGTGTCTGTGTGTGTGTGTGTGAGTGTGAGTGTGTATATAGTTAAATTAGTGTCAAAACTAGCAAACAGACAACACGTTTTAAAAGGTTCACAAACAAACATGATTATCAAACAAACAACATGTTTTCCGAATGAAAAATAAGATTATCAAGCTTGCAAAACATGACTATCAAACAAACACAATTTGTTTTGCCAAGGGAACTTTGCCAAAGCCGTTTTCCAATACAATAGTCTTGTATTGTAAATGCAAGACATGCTTTACAAATACAAAACATTGTATAATTACAATACATTGTTTTACAGTACAAATACATAGTAATATGCTTGGCTGCAACATTAGCTACAATGTAGCTAGCTAGCGACCTCAAAGCTTACATGATCTTAGAAACATTATACAGATGATTATACAGTCTAAGTGATCGCTAAATAGCTACATATAGGAGCTAACTATCCAAGTTCACTAAATAAATAACCATTATCATTCAAGCCACAAGTTGTCATCATCATTGCAGTCAATAGTTGCAGCAACCTAGAGTAGATACTAAAGGGTCTTTTAAGTAGACCCATAGTGCCAGTTGTTGCTGTGGAGCTGGACATTTGTGCAAAAACATTTTGTGAATCTTGTTAAAAACTGTTCAAATAGGATCAAAATTCACATGATTCACAAATGGAAGACATCATGTTTCCTACTTGTAAAACGTTTTGTACAGTACAAATATGCTTTCAACTTGGGACACAGTATTTGTTTGATTGGCACATTTAAACTTGTAAAACATGTTTGCAACTTGCAATACAAGCATCTTGTATTGGAAAATGGTTCTGTATTTGCTTGATTGACACACTTTGTGCTTGTAAAACATGTTTTTTACTTGCAATCCAAGCATTTTTGTATTGGAAAATAGTTTTTTGAATTTGCTTGATTGACATGTTTTGTACTTTGATTTGTTTGATGATTGTGTTTTTCATTTGCAAAACACATTGTGTTTGTTTGATAGTAGTGTTTTTCATTTGCAAAACACATTGTGTTATGTTTGTTTACTAGTTTTGAGACAAATTTAACCCCATATGCATACATATGTGTGTGTATGTGTGTGTGTGTGTGTATGTACTTGTGTGAGCGTGCATGTGTGTCCGCACTCATTGAAGTTGTCCCTGCCCTTAATGGGTGGAGGAAGGATGTCTCCTGCCTTGATGAAACCTTGGCGTCGCTTTTGTTGTTTGTGAAAACAAAACAGAAAAAAAGGGCTTCAGCACCTGGACAACAATAGCGTCTGCTTTGCAGCAGAGACATGATGTCATGTGGAGGGGCTCCCCGGTGTGGCTTGCAGGGCGGGGCTCCCTCTGTCTCTGTCCAGATGAATGAAGTGAGGAGACACCAATTACACATAATGGAGAGGTTAACGGCTTCACTTCCGCACCACGTCCGTGCGAGAGAGTGACATTTCCAGGTCATTCTTTCAGCCCGGGTCCCCACAGACTGCATGAGACAGCAGCGGGAGGGTGCGACTCACGGGGGATCCCTGCCGGGGGAGTTGTGTCTGTTGTGAGAGAAATGGAAACTGGATAGGATGCATTTGCCGTCTGAATAAGAACCAGTCACCCACCTGGGCGCAGATCTCGTTCTCTTCACATGAAGCTGCTTCAGGTCCACATGAGCACTTCCTGGGAATGGCTGGTTTTTCAATATTTATTAAGCATATTTCTGTTATTGTATATTTCACATATTTAGTTCATTCTATTTAAATATTAAATATTGTTATAGTTTCCTTGCATTTATTTTGTCACCACTGCCAGCAGCTACCACAGATTTTAAGAAGACAAAATGGCTCAGAGAAAAATGTTTGAGATACTTGTTACTTTTGCCACAATCATGCCGCAATCAATCATCATTATGACAATTCCTCATTGGAAAGTTAAAAATGGTTATTTATGCAGCATGAATAATGTATTATGAAGTGTCATGAATACTTGCATAATTTCTGCATGAAGCTAGGCATGAGAGACAATGACAGTTTCTGATCAGTGCATTGAATCACATTAGGTGCTATTGCCCGCCAATATTTGTTCATTGTATTATATTGGCTTGGGATTAACAGGCTATAATTTCAGAATTTAACATGGGAATAATTGGTTGAATGGAATTCTTAAAGCTGCTACCACCCAAATTCACCAAATAGCACATTTTCAAGTGAGATTGGCAGAATGAGACAGCCTGACAATGCATTCTTTAAGTGAAGAGGACTGACACCGGCTAGGAGAGGGGCAGTTAAGAGCCTGCCTCTTGGGAATGGGAGGGGTAGTGTCACTGATTTCCACTGCTGGAAGGGAAACAATGGCTGAAGAGGGGGATCATATTTTCTGGATAGGCAAACGGATGTCAAGCGCGGGCTTCAGCAGGTGCATTGGGAGGTGTAGGGTTTGTAGTCTGATCTTTGCCAAAATTACACTTTAAAATCATGAACAATATACAATCAGTGAGCACTTTATAAGGTAGATCTGTACACCAGCTTGTTAATGCTGATATTTAACCAGCTCATCATGAGGCTGAAGCTAAATGCATAAAAGCATGCAGATGTAGTCAAAAGGGTCAGCTGTTTTTTCAGACCAAATGTCATAATGGGAAATAAATGTGATCAAAGTGACTTTGACCGTGGAATGATTATTGGTGGCAAACAGGGTGGTTTGAGCATCTCAGAAACTGTTGATCTCCTGGGATTTTCACGCAGAACAGTCTCTAGAGTTTGCAGAGAATGGTGCGAAAAACAAAAAACATCCAGTTGACATGTTATCATCAGGCAGTCGAATGCAAGAACAGTAGACCTTGCATGTAATGATTACACTGTCCGCTAATTAAAAAATTAAAGAAAAGTGTGTCAATTTTACCACACATCATGTAAATATTTTGCTTAATTGTATACATTATAGCAGTAGCAGTAGTGAATATTACTCCTGCCATTGCCCTTGAACAAGGCACTGGCCTCAGAAATAGAGTTAGTCCCTGCATGCTGCACTGTGGCTGCCCACTGCTCCTAAGTAACTAGGATTGGTCAAATTCAATTAACCCACGGGATTCAATAAAGTATAACTTAAGTATCTATTAAAGTCAGCTAGATTAGCACAAGACTGCATACAGTGCAATCACAAATATGGAGCTGTAGCAAGATATAACACTAGTGAAAATAATTTTATTGTAAAATGTACTTTCTTCATTGAATTGCATTGAATACATTTCCAGAAATATGTTATCAATTAAATTGCAAGTTCTCTGAATGTTATTTTCCAAACAGGGATTTAATTACATGCTGCAGTCATTCAACATACAGTACCATTATATAATTTGTTTTCTGATAAACTTTATTTAAACTATCCCATATTTTTCTTATAAACAGTATCAGGGTTGTTTACTGTTGTAATTGTATTACACATTGTATTATATGAAGTCAGGATTTATTTTGTGACATCTGAATTAAATACTTATATTTCAAAAAAATGAAATAAAGTCCAGCCTGCCTTTCATACATATGAAAATTAAATAACGTAATTTCAACTGAATTAAACAATATGTATTGAGGTTTGGTGTAAATGTAAACTTTTGCATCAAAGCTCTGGCTCTCATCATCCCCTGTTATAAGCCAACCAAAATGATGGTGAGTTACAGTAGTGTGCAAAAATGTGGGCATCCCTTGTCAAAAACAATGTGAAACACGACACATTACAAAAATTTAAAGCACTTTTACTTTTTATTTTAATTTTTTAGTTCCAAAATAATAAAAAAGGAAAAAGGCCCTATGCACAAATTTGGGAACCTTATCAGATAATACTTTGTAACTCCTCTTCGGGCAACTTTAACAGCTTGTAAACACTTCCTGTAGCCAGCTTTCAATTCTTGCTTTTGGAATTTTTCGACATTCTTCCTGGCAGAACACCTCTAGCTCTGAAATATTCTTTGGGCCCCCTTGCATGTATGGCATATTTGGGATCTTCCAACAAATTTTAAATAATATTCAAGTCTGGGACTGTGGTGGCCATTCCAAAACTATCTGTCTTTCCTGGAGATACTTCATGGTTAATGTCGAGGTATGCTTTGAATCATTGCTGGAATACCCAAACTCTCCAACTTCAATGTCTTGACCCGACCTTTGGATATTAGCCTCGAGAATTTCTTGTTATTTGGTGGAATCCATTCTTCCTTCCACTCGCACAATATTTCCTATGTCCCCAGCTCCCACACAACTCCAATGCATAATGGATCCATCTCCATGCTTCACAGTCGGCAAGGTGTTCTTCTCTACATAGGCATCACCCTTTTTTATCCAAATATACCTTCTATGATGGTGGCCAAAAAGTTCAATTTTGGTTTAGTTAATCCTAAGCACATTGTTCCAAAAGACTTCAGACTTCTCAATGCTTTCTGTTGTGTACTCCTGACGCTTAATTTTGTGTTAAGGTCGTTCTTTCTGGCAACTCTGCCATGTAGGTTTTTGTTGTTTAATGTATGTTGCATTATTGTCCTGTGAACACCTTTTGCAGCCCTTTTGCAGTGGTGTGGGTTCTTCTGAGCATTTCTCACCAGATCTCGGGAAACTTCCAGACCATCCCATGATGACAACTGTTCCATTTATCTTCAATTTTCTAATAATGTTTCTGACAGTGGAAATAGGTAGTTTGAAACACTGAGAGAGGTTTTATAACCTTTTCCTTCTTGATGGAAATTAACCATCTTCAAAGGTCTCATGTTTAGCTGTGCCACTTACAGCTTTTTTTGCTTTTTTTTTCATTTTTGCACCTCACTGTATGACAAACCCTCCCATTGGGATCTTGAAAAGCAGAACCCACAGGTGGATGCTGGGGTGGTGGTGGGAGCAAGCAAATGCAGCAGCACAGCTAGCAGATGTGGTAACAACTTGCAATGTGAGCAACGGCAACACAGGAGTGACAGCATGCCAAAACGAGCAATGGCATCAGCATGCAGAATGAGCCAGACAACCTGAACTAGCTCTGCAGGTTTCGCATCATTTGTTTTACAATAAAAACAGAATTTCCTTCTATTATCATTTTTCATCAATAGATCCTGTCATGTAGGCATAGCTTTCCAAGGGGGAAAGCAAACGTGTGTTCAGAATAGGGAGCCATCATATTTCATAGCTATTTTAGTATTTTAATAAGTAATCATCTCAGCAAATTGTAGGTAATTTGGCAAAAATAAACTGAAAATGACTTGAGTGCTGTCCTTATGCAGTTACAGATGATCCAACTCAATTGCCTGAGAATATTACTCCCTGAAATCTTTTCTATCGCCAATGATGTTTTCCTGAAACATTACATTACATTACATTAATGCCATTTGGCAGACGCTCTTATCCAGAGCGACGTACAACAAAGTGCATACCCATAACCAGGGATAAGTGCGCTGAAAGACCCTAGAGGGAAGTACAATTTCAACTGCTACAAAATGCAGGCAGAGATACCAACAGTTTTTGATTGAGCTGAAAACCAACAGTTAACAGTTATTGGTAGTTTTGGTTAATGTACAACTAATTGGCAATCACATTTTTTTGTGGGGCAAGAAAATAATGATAACTTAACTTATCCTCTTAACTCTTTCTTATCATTGTATATTTGTAATTTATGTATAATAAACAGATAATTAATTAATTACTGGGTACATAGTGCTCATATAATGAAAGCATCATATATACTGAACTTCATTTTCTCTGAGAAAAACACACTTTGCTTAATAATCATTGCAAAATAAGTTGCTCTAAAAATAAAATTAATTGTTTCGTCATGGTGTACTCCAGGGCTAAGAAAGTGCCACACAGCTTCAGCAGACTGTTTGAATAACCTTTGAAGTGAAAAGGGTATTTTTCTTGGAGTTTAAGCTTAATACATCTAGGTGGAAAGTAAACGGCTTAACAGATGGATAGAAACTTGTATCGCCTCAATAGTACATATAAATAATCATAATAAAGGAAAGTATGACCATATGAAGAAATGAAAAAGGATAAAAACCTTATTCCTGCCAAACATGATGGTAACAGAAACAAGAGGTCTCACTGAATCTACAGAGAAGTAGCCAAATATTACCAGATATTGCATTTATATTGTATTTAATATGTATAATATGTACAATATGTTTTGACTGCTGAGAGTCACACACACTCCCTCACCCTCAGAGTCACACACACTCACCCCCAGAGTCACACACACTCACCCTCAGAGTCACAAACATTCACCCTCAGAGTCACAAACATTCACCCTCAGAGTCACACCCATTCACCCTCAGTCACACACATTCCCCCTCAGAGTCACACACACTCCCTCACCCTCAGAGTCACACACACTCACCCCCAGAGTCACACACATTGCCCCTTAGAGTCACACACATTCACCCTCAGAGTCACACACATACCCCCTCAGAGTCACACACATTCACCCTCAGAGTCACACACATTCACCCTCAGAGTCACACACATTCCCCCTCAGTCACACACACTCACTTTTTACTAAAACATAACCAGCCCCCACTCCAAACTGAATTAAATCTTACACAAATCCTTGGCCAGCCTCATTCCAATTAGACAAAGCTTCCAAAGCAAACTCCAACAGGTGCCTGCATTCAACCACCCCCCAAACATATCTGCAAGCAGCCTTATAACAAACTGTTCACATCTCCACAATAATCTCATATCAGATTGGCCACTGGGTATTTTAAAGGCTATTGTGCCTGCTGTATAGTATATTGTGCATTTTATTTTTGTTTGCCCAACACGGATGAATGACATGGAATAAAAAGATTTACAATGCTGAACAGACATGCCGTCTATTCAGCATTGTAAAAAAATTACTTCTAAATATATTGTAATATGCCATAGTCTTGGTAATTTACAGAGTTGTAACTAAACAAGATTTAGATCATGATTATGTCATTTTTTCTGTTGTTGTACTGTATATTGTACAAACAATTCAGGAATGAGACAATGACAGTGAAAACAGAATTACCACATTTCAACAATGCCAAAAACTCAGTAAATCTGGGCCAATATACAGGCTGTACAGTATATTACACAAAACTTTGGTTTCTGTACAATTTCTACTGACATGAGTTATAATTTAACATCATCTGCATTACAATCTCCTCATTCCTAACAAAAGATCTGACAAATAAGACTATTTTTCTTTTGTTTCTTTCCATAAATTGTATTTCCCCATCTCCTCTGTAAAATACCCATTAGATCGGGGTGTGCAATCAGTTATGCATGGGGCGTTGTCAATATGCCAACACCATTTAATAAAACGAAATATATTCCGTACAGTACATGTACATATGTCTTGGCATGCACACGCAGTTACCATGCCAATAACAAAGTAACTTTTTAAGTGAATAGAGTGAGTGGATGGCTGCTTAAGCCCTTGAGTTTGTTCAGCATACATATCTTTTTTAGTTCATCCAACATCCTTGCCTAGACTTCTAGGTGCAGACCTGGATGAGTTGGGAATTATAATTGGATCTAATTATATTGTAATACCACCTGCAATCACTATACAGTGTTGGCTATTGCTTGTAATACAAGTAATGCAGGCCCAGGTTACTTGCAATGCTAATTATGTTCACATTAGTTCTGGCATTGCTTCTTCAAAATAAGGATTAATTCCTAGATTTTAAACCCAGAAGGCAGAATCACAATATGTTGTCACTATATTATTCCATAAAGACAGCACATTCTTGCATAAGATATTAGATCCATGCATTTGTACACACAAATTTACAAAGAAGAAAAATAACTCATTACAGTTAGAGCCAGGTGATTTGCCATGTACTGTGTACAGTATAATTGGGTTAAATGATACATATCATTAAAGCAGCACACTCAAATTACACAGAAATTAGTTACCTAACTTTTGTTATCTCTTGTAAACTAATATAATACTAAAATGACTTAAGCAGTCCAGTTTCTATTAAATAATTGACCTTATTACATACCACGTGAATTACATCTGGAAACAATCTGGAGTGTTTTGGAAGAATGGTATTAAAGTATACATGTGTACTGGAAACCTTCTGAGAGGATGCTAATGCCTAGATGTTAACCATTTATAGTGGCTTTGTCTCAACTCTGTAAAGCAAATAAAGAGTAGGCATTTCTCTCTCTCGTTAATTACACTTAAAGCAGGGTCACATCCAAAAGTAGGATGAGAGAGGAGACAAACAATATACACCCAACTGATAGATGTCATTCCTTAAGGGAGTGGCCACACGGGCCACATAAAAGGTGTAATATTTTTAATCATACATTTTGATTAAGATGACTGATTACTCATTCATAATGCCCAAGTCTTCATCTGACTTCACCTCTCTCTGCTCCCATTTGAACTGTATTAGCAGGAGTTTGCACATCAGTGAGAAGCAGGTGATCTGGAAATACAGTTGACCATCTTCATAGTGACTTGGGTGGTTCAGATTCTTTTGAACAGAATTGTTTGCCCTTGTTTGAAAGGGCAGCCCAGGAACACTGGAACAGGCCCAAGCTCACTCAACGCATTTGTTATTTTTTGCTGAGTCAGCTACGGAACCTTGAAGTCAGACGTCATTTGCAGCCTCATTTGTCCAACAGACAAGTTTCGATCAGGTCTTTTACACCCGTGGGTGGCCCAGGGAAAAAGAAAACCCCCTGACTAGTTCATCCCGGCCTTTCAGGCAGATCTATTTTCGGCTTCCACCCAAAAGTTCAAACTTGCGGACAGCACTGCTGACGATATCTCACAGGGTACTGTACATCTGTGTTTCTGCTGATGTTAAGCTTGAGATAATAGAAGCCACCATGAACTCTGAAATCTGTGGGAAATTAGGTAGATCGTTATGTCCAGTCAGAAACACATGGGAAATATTAAAATCATAGCTGTGCAATAATTGGATAGAATGGTAGTTATAACTACAGTATGTTCTCTGCAGATAAATGGGTCTGTAGTTAATCATTTACAATAAAAGGTTCACATTTTTCCTAACATAAGCAAGAAAATTAATTATAACTCCCTGCACTCTGTACGGTCTTTACCTTATCAGGAATATAATGGCAATAATTCTAACCATAACTTTTGTGGCAATTGGTGCTGATTTACAGACATAATTAACACAGTATTCCAATGGGAAAACCAGATTGCTATATTTATATAGAGCTTAAAAGCATGACTTGAGTACATTTTCATTTCCCATGGTCTACTGCACTAATCTGGCTAATTTCGCCAGGTTTTAATGGTGTTCTTTACTGAAAAAGACGGCACATTATGAAAAGCTGCTACCATGAAAAGATGAGGAGAGAACTGCCTGAGAGGATTATCAAAACTAGGTTTTGTTTGTGTTCTTGGGAAAAATATCAGTACATTTGAAATGGTGCATGAAACAGACTAAATGAAATTCTACACCACTGGCAGCAAAGATGCAGACATTGATGGTTTGATCTCTATGCAAATGTATGCAGGGTTTAGTCTGAAAGGGAAGGAGTCAGTCACTGTAGAGTATCACTGTGGGTCAGGACCAGACTCACTCTGCTGAGGAAGAGAATGGAACTGTATGGCAAAAAAGTTTCCTTTTCATGAAATAATACAGCCAAATGATCCTCAGTATTTTCGCTGTTTTATTCATGCTTATATGGATAGACACAAGTGTACTTCTAGTGAATTCATTACCATGATTGTTGTACCATAGTTATTCGTGCTTTCATTTAAAACACATATCCCTAGGTGAGCTTGAGGAGAACAAGAACAAAGAAGAAATAATAATATATAATTTACTCAACCACTAATGATGTAATCATGCTGAAGCTACAGTATATAACAACTCTTTGATAGGCTAGACTTTCATTTGGAAATGAATACCATTACAGGCAATTGTAGGCTTTTTGTAAAAATAGCAAAGGTCAGAGCAGGTACACAGTGTGTTTTCTCTTTCTCTGAAGCCGGAGTCAGCAACCCTGGTCCCACATGGTGTGCCGGTTTTTTGTTTTCACCTTAAAATAAGCAACCAATTCAGACCGAAGAAATAAGGTGATGTGAGTTAACTGTGTAATCCGCTGCTTTCATTGATCAAGTACTGAGTAACGACAAAAGCAGCATACCATGCAGCTCTCCAGGACCTGCTCTGAAGTATACAAAACAGCAGATGCACTTCTAACGCAATTCCACACGATTATTGGTTGATCCTACAGTGATGCCCTCAGGTTGGTTACCTCAGTCACCATTTTAACACACCTGAAAATCAAAGTGAACCATCCCTGAAAGCTATTGCAACCAATATACAAAATGTAAATTATTTCAGATTTCATCCTTGCCATTAGACATGATACATTAGACATGATACAATCACCCTGCCCTTTAATGGAGAGGCAGAAGAACAACATTTGAGTTATCATGCAAAAATTAAGGTTTCTCTTACACAGGTAACTTTAGTATACAACTCTATTATACATTTTCATATTAAATTACATATTATGTACTATTTATGATGCAGATATTTGTCTATTTTCAAAGAGTATACAAGTATATAAGTGTTTTACATTGCATGATAAAATAAGCAACTTTTAAACAAACATTGTAACTTAACATTCATACAAAGAACTGAGAAATTCTGATGCAGCACATACAGCATATGTCATGAATATGTGTCATGTGACAGCATCCGTGCATATTCACTTTCTTATTTTACATCTCTAAATAAGGAACATAAATAATGGCTCATTTAAAACTGAATACACAGAACATACAGCGCTGGAGACATGGCAGCCAACTGAGGGGATTAGCTCTCTCTGTGTCTAAATTCATTTCAGTTATGCTTTGTGTATGGGCTACTTTCATTCTTTTAAATGTGCTTTTCATGAAAGATTCACTGCGCATCTGGGAAACATATTGGAATATGTTTGGATTTCAGATTTCCAGCTCTGTTAAAGAGTTTAATAACTTGGAGAAAAATTTAATTGAGTATGCAGAAACCTTCTTGTGGGAAACTACAAAGCTGCAACACTGCAAAACGTGTTAAGGAATTAATGCTCTATAAAATTATAAAGTCTATTTATAGACAAAACAATGTGTAAAGAACCAGAAAACAGTGGAAAGGTTTTGACATTATTATTCAACAATATGTCTGACAATTTCACAAAATACGAAGATATGGTCACCATAACATTTGTTAGAGTAATCAGAGGTTGTTATGACAGGACTGCTTGTGGTATCTTCATACCAGCTGCATATTTATTTTACTAATTTGATTACATTTGAGGAGCAGAATCTGTAGAAATATGGTATCATTATGGCCTGTAAGTACAAATAACATGGTTTTTAGCAGGGCTTTTGGAACATGTTGCTGTAATGACTATTTAACTATACAAATGAATTACATAAAACCAAATGTGATTTTCAGAAGCTTGTAAAAGGTAAGTAGCTCTTCAATTCTTTCACATAACAAAAATAATGCATTTTGTGTTTATGAATATATGAAATAGTGGAAATGCAATAAAGACTTGTTTGCGGTTCTGATAATGTGACACAAATTGAGATCATTAGGAATTATGTTTT
Organism: Conger conger; assembly: GCF_963514075.1. Taxonomy (NCBI): domain Eukaryota; kingdom Metazoa; phylum Chordata; class Actinopteri; order Anguilliformes; family Congridae; genus Conger; species Conger conger. Next base: position 30,746,916 of record NC_083765.1, read on the forward strand.
ATATCCTCCATTTTTATTTGGATTACTCTAATGTAATAGTCATAAATTTGTATTGTCTGGGATGTTATCATCAACAAGCATTTGAAGCACTGTTTAAAAGCTAGTTCGTTGTTCAGATAAGCAAATAGTTTTGCTTTCTGTCTATCATGAATACTCATGATAGTACTGTAGCTATTGTAACAAGATTAATGGCTTCTGTTTAATGTCTCCCATTTGTTCATAATAATACTGAATACTGAATACACTGAATACATTTTCTCATTCTAATTGTGTCGTTCTTCATTTAGTATTTTTGCATATCCGATAACATCCCAGCATTATTTATTGTTTTGTCTTATTTTGACAGATAAAGGGCTTCATACATGAAACATCATATGCTGTGAAAGTAACAAACCTGGTTCAAACCTTTTAAATTAAAATAATTCTTAACCGTACAATAGGTAAGACTTTTGTGTTAAAACACATTACATTACATTACACTATTGGCATTTGGCAGACGCTCTTATCCAGAGCAACGTACAGTTGATTAGACTAAGCAGGAGACAATCCTCCCCTGGAGCAATGCAGGCCGCTACGCTACAGGCTGCCCCTGTAACACAGTTACAAGACCATTGTAAATCCCTTTCTATCATTGAAAAAGGCTCACTGACATGTTGACTCACCCTCTGCCTGTGTTTATAGTCCTTAAATTTGGGTTTCAAAGTGTAAATTTTTCAGGCCGTCAAATGTCAAATGTCAAATACATAGGACGTTTTTGTCAATATATTGTCAATATGTATTAAAATATATAACAATTCTGACTTGTTTAGATAATACCAATATGTTTTCAATATATACATTTATGTAAGGGATGAGTGGATTCTATTAATGTCTATTTTTGTATATTCATTTCAAAGCATTGTTTTGTTAAGATTCAAAGGTTACAAATTTTAATATCAAATGGAAACCTCAGTGGTGCCCAAAGGTTCTTTTATGCAGACAACATGAATTTCGCCATGGGAAAGTTATTATAAATGAATCCACAGTGGCAAGTTAAATTAGATACTGGCCTGGCTTCACTCAACTTTAAACTTTTGTTTTTAACTTTGACTTAATTCAAACCTAACTTTGGTTCAAGAATCCTTTTTTCCCCTTGAAAACATAGTTTTGTGAATATACTTTTGTTGAACGGTGAAGAATGAAATAATGCTTGACTTTATGTGTACATCAAAGTTAAAGGTAACGATCCAGGACATTGAATAATATAGTCCCATTCATAACATAAACAGAGACAGTCAGCATTATTACTTTACACATATTTATATCTGATCGCCTGCTTGGTCAACAGATGTTTTCCATCATTAAAAAGGCTTTGAGGAGTCCTGAACATCTGGACTGTTGAATTTGTAGCATTAGAGGGCATTACCCCTAGAACAGGCCTAGAGACGGAACGCTACTGTGTGATATTGCTGTCTGAAACTCAAGATGGTGAATTGAAAAGCATTGAAAGATTTTCTATCATATCTGTGGGTCAAAATGTTTGATCTAAGTATAAGAACTCCATCAAAAGACTGAAGCGTGAAAGAGATCAAACATCTGAGTCAAGAAGACCTTTAGGGCGGAGATCTGATTGGAAGCCAAACTTACATAAAGTATGTCAATTGTGCATTGATCTCCTGCATTCAAGTTTTTTTTATTTTATTACTTATGTATACATGTATATACTCATTGAGCACTTTATTAGGTAAACCTGTTGACCAGATTGTTAATGAAAATACAGTGCATCCGGAAAGTATTCACAGCACTTCACTTTTCCCACATTTTGTTATATTACAGCCTTATTCCAAAATGGAATACAACATTGTTTTTCTCAAAATTCTACACACAACACCCCATAATGACAACATGAAAGAAGTTTTTTTTGAAATTTTTGCAAATTTATTAAAAATAAAAAACTAAGAAATCACATGTACATAAGTATTCACCGCCTTTGCTCAATACTTTGTTGATGCACCTTTGGCAGCAATTACAGCCTCAAGTCTTTTTGAATATGATGCCACAAGCTTGGCACACCTATCTTTGGGCAGTTTCGCCCATTCCTCTTTGCAGCACCTCTCAAGCTCCATCAGGTTGGATGGGGAGCATCGGTGCACAGCCATTTTCAGATCTCTCCAGAGATGTTCAATCGGATTCAAGTCTGGGCTCTGGCTGGGCCACTCAAGGACATTCACAGAGTTGTCCTGAAGCCACTCCTTTGATATCTTGGCTGTGTGCTTAGGGTCGTTGTCCTGCTGAAAGATGAACCGTCGCCCCAGTCTGAGGTCAAGAGAGCTCTGGAGCAGGTTTTCATCCAGGATGTCTCTGTACATTGCTGCATTCATCTTTCTCTCAATCCTGACTAGTCTCCCAGTTCCTGCCGCTGAAAAACATCCCCACAGCATGATGCTGCCACCACCATGCTTCACTGTAGGGATGGTATTGGCCAGGTGATAAGCAGTGCCTGGTTTCCTCCAAACATGACGCCTGCCATTCACGCCAAAGAGTTCAATCTTTGTCTCATCAGACCAGAGAATTTTGTTTCTCATGGTCTGAGAGTCCTTCAGGTGCTCCAGGCAGGCTGCCATGGGCCTTTTACTAAGGAGTGGCTTCCGTCTGGCCACTCTACCATACAGGCCTGATTGGTGGATTGCTGCAGAGATGGTTGTCCTTCTGGAAGGTTCCCCTCTCTCCATAGAGGAACGCTGGAGCTCTGACAGAGTGACCATCGGGTTCTTGGTCACCTCCCTTCCCCAGATTTGTGCCTCGAGACAATCCTGTCTCGGAGGTCTACAGACAATTCCATGCTTGGTTTGTGCTCCGACATGCACTGTCAACTGTGGGACCTTATATAGACAGGTGTGTGCCTTTCCAAATCATGTCCAATCAACTGAATTTACCACAGGTGGACTCCAATTAATCTCAAGGTTGATCAGTGGAAACAGGATGTGCCTGAGCTCAATTTTGAGCTTCATGGCAAAGGCTGTGAATACTTATGTACATGTGATTTCTTAGTTTTTTATTTTTAATGAATTAGCAAAAATTTCAAAAAAACTTCTTTCATGTTGTCATTATGGGGTGTTGTGTGTAGAATTTTGAGGAAAAAAATGAATTTATTCCATTTTGGAATAAGGCTGTAACATAACAAAATGTGGGAAAAGTGAAGCGCTGTGAATACTTTCCGGATGCACTGTATGTGATCAGCCAATCATGTGGCAGCAACTAAATGCATAAAAGCATGCAGACATAGTCAAGAGATTCAGCTGTTTTTCAGACCAAATGTCAGAATGTGGGAAGATCTAAGTGACTTTGACCATGGAATAATTGTTGGTGCCAGACAGGGAGGTTTGAAATGATCTTAGAAATTACTGATCTGGGGTGAAAACTGAGGTGAGGCGAGGCGAGACGAGATGAGGCGAGATGAGATGAGACGAGAGGAGAGGAGAGGAGACGAGAGGAGAGGAGAGGAGAGGAGAGGAGAGGAGAGGAGAAGAGAGCTTTACAACAGGGAAACACTAGCCCAACGGAACTGAAAAAGACAGGCTTAAATGTACTAACAAATGAACTCAACGATAATCAGGTGTGGGTGCTGCGGAAGAGATAATGACACAATGAGAAACAGCTGGGACAAGACAGGAAGGAAATGCATATAAGGAGTGGAGGGCAGAGACGCAAAATAGAGAGAGAGGTAAAAGGACTGAAGTGAGAAGAGACCATAGAAAATGGAAAAACAAATAGAAGGGCATGGACGTGACAAGAGCACAATCCTTGCTTAGTGTAAGAATGCTCATAAGAAGGTACATTTTAAACCTGTTATAATTATTATTTATTATAAACATACAATACAAATAATACCATCGTATTGGTACTAAGTTGTTGTATCATTCTGAACAGACATGTTGTTATAACTGAGGACAGATGTATTAGCCTTTGTACAATAGCCACTGACCGCAATCTTGAAAAAAGAAATGAGAAAAGGTTTATTCATTTGGCTGGATGTGAGAGGAAAATATGAGCAGGAATGTTAGAACAGGCCGCCCAGCCTTGCAGCCTCAGTGCTCACACTGGGGTGGCCACATGGAATTAATTTTATGACTGGAATAATCAGTACAGTCTAATTCATTTATGTACTGAGGAGAGTTTCCATAGTTTATAGTCATAAAGTCCTCAATAGTATTTTTAAAAGGATTTGCATGTGCTGCAACCCACCTGTGAAAGGTTATACTGCTAACAGTTAACTTTTATTTTCTTAAGGTGTACAGTATATAGCAATGTACTGAAGTGCTTAAAGATAGGTATGTCACTGTAATTAACTTGAATGTCGAGATTCCCTCCAAACTGAGATGCTTTGCATTACCTCCCAAATGGAAGACTACTTCAATCTGGATGCTAGAAGTGAGCTCAATCAATGTATTTCCTCTGCTGGATTCTTAGGGTCAACCCTAGAGGACAAACTTTCCCTCTCTTCCCATGTAGTAGTGGCGAGTCGTGCAGGTCTTACAACTCAAAACAATACACCCCCTCTTCACCATCTTTTCTACTCAGCCCCTATTCCAGGTATTGCCTGGTCTTCCTAATTTTGGCTCTTCAGATCTGCATCCTTGCCTTCATCCCCTCCTATCCCCACCTACTATAACTTACTATTTACTTCAGTGTTACATACTATATATGGTATTGGTTGTATCACATGGGATTGTATGTATTTGCAGCTGTGTCATGGTTCTGGGTTGGGATAGCTAATCGACAGTACATTAGTGCTTAAATTACATTGCATTATACTGTGGTCTGGAGTGTTGCAGTATTAGCCTGTTTCTACTTGTTATTATGATGACTATCATTATTATTATAGTGGGACTTCTTTGGCTTTGCAACCATGGTGAATAAACTTCATGCTCACAGGATAGTGTAACCAAAGTCTCTCCTTTCCTCGTAGGAATTTCTGCTGAGGAGAAAAAGTTGATTTCTACAGTAGCACTACAGAAGTCACGGATGTTAGATTGTATATGTAATTGAACCATAACTTTGGAACTTTGGAGGACAATATTTGACAGTGGGTATGAATTACGAATGTTCCACAAGTACACTTGTAGATTTATAAGCCTAGATCTCCACTAGCTAAATGAGGAATGCTTGGAAGTTGAGGGTCAAATGTGTTATGAGGGTTTCTGTTTCGGTTTTCTTCTGTTCTTTTTCATTTTTATGGAGGGGAGAATGACTGCTTGAATGATATCGGTTGTCATGACCAGATTCAGCAGCAATGTGCATTCATGCTCAGCTGACACATGGCCACAATGCATCCTCGTCCGCCTCCAGCGGTGGTTTTGTAGATCTTATTATGATTAGATAGATTTTTTACAATATCAGATCCAGTCAGAGATGCATTTTAAATCAAAGGCTAAATGGGGCCTTCATCGTGTGATCTAAAATGGCTCCTCAGTGTGCATTTAAATTAACATTTTTAATTTGAAAGCTTTCTGGCGGACCAGCTTAAAGGTATACAAGGATTTTCACCTTGAAGATATAATAAAACAAACCTGCTCTGTCATTACTATGATGCACTGGCAACCTGTTTCTGTGTTCACTTTTGCCCAATACCTTGCTTGTCTACTCGTATTTGTGATTCTAAAAACTCCTCGGGCCACTTCTGGACGTGGGCCTTTTTTTCTTTCTGTGCTATATCTGAAAAGCATATGTCCAATACACTGAACTCATACGCTATATGATCCAACAGAAGGAGAAGGAGGAGGAGGGCAAGAGGAGACCTTGAAGGGTTTGGGTGGAGAATTTGGGCACCCCTGGTCAAAAAGCCTTTTACAATTAATATCTAAGTGAACAGAAGGCAATCTGACTTCTACATGATGCAAAGTTAAACATGACATATTTCTTCAAATTTTAAAGCAAGATTTGTTTTTATTTTAATTTCAAGTTTCAAAATAATAATAAAATAATAAATAATAAAGTTTGGGAACCCTGTCAGTTTGTACTTTGTAACTCCTCGGGCAACGATAACAGCTTGTAAACGCTTCCTGTAGCCAGCTAAGAGTCTTTCAACTCTCGCTTTTGGAATATTTCCCCATTCTTCCTGGCAGAACACCTTCAGCTCAGAAATATCTTTCGGCCTCCTAGTATGTACGTAATGTTTGAGATCTCTCCACAGATTTTCAGTGATATTCAAGTCTGGACACTGTGGTGGCCATTCCAAAACCTTCATCCATCTTTCCTGGAGGTACTTCATGGTTGTTCTTGCTGGAATACCCAACCTCTCTTCAAATTCAATGTCTGGACATTCGAACATCAGGCTCTAGAATTTCTTGATATTTGGTGGAATCAATTCTTCCTTCCGCTTGTACACAACCCCAAAGCTTCACCTCCATGCTTCACAGATGGCAATGTGTGAAGGGCTTCACCATTTTTTCTCCAAACATACCTTCAAAGCTCATTGTTCCCAAAGGCTTTATGCTTCTCAATCTTTTCTTTTGCATACTTCAGACACTTAATTTTGTGTTGAGCTCGTTCTTTCTGGCAACTCTGGCTTTCTCGTTTTTCTTATAAAATGTATAAAGAGTAAAAAATGGAAATTGAAAGTAATCTTGCTTTAAATTTGCAAAAAGGTCTCTCTTTAACTCTGTACCATTTAAAGTTCAGGTTTGCTTTCAATCACATACAGATTCATTGTAACAAACCAGGGATGCTCAAAGTTTTGCACTCCACTGAATATAGATTGGCTACTACAGTGGTGAGCTGGGTATGTGAGAGATCAGCCTTGGTGGTTAACCATTAATCAAGCCAGAATGATCTTGGAGGTGTAGGTGGGTGGTGTAGACATTCTTTGTGTGTAAACACAGGAGCGAAACAAGGAAAGAAATCCTGGCTTGTATGTCTTTAATTACAAGCCATTCTTACCTGGTAAGCTTGAAAATGAAGGAAAACACTGTGACAGAATGGGGATGAAATTGCTGACATAATTCTGATGAATTTTGTATTTGTGATCTTGGAATTATAAGGTTCTAACTAAAATGCTTTGTTAGTGTTTAAATATGTTGTTTATAAGGCACTACATACATGTATGTTTATAGAAAAAATACTGTTTAATAGTATGGAAAAATGCTAAATTAAAAGGTGGTATCTGCTTGGAGCCCATTCACTTGCAGTCAATACCTCAAAACTACTCAGATAGAACCTTCTAATTCTCAGTTTACATATTTCCATGTAATCTTTGTGAAAACAATACTTTGTGTGCTACTGGGCCAGTTTGACAGGCAGAGAAAAAGCTTAGTCCAGGACTAAATTCAGTTTTCTATGGAGAATCTCTGTTCAAAATAAAATTTAAGTCTAGGACTAGGCATAACTCTGCAAAACTGGTCCACTGGGTGTTATCTGGACCCTTCCAATTCACCACACATCTATAAATCTTGCACAATCACTTCCACCACATTGCTCATATTGATGATTTACATGTTGATGATTTGATGATTTACATGTCTTTCTTCCTTTCTTTATCCCTTAGTGTTGGATTGACAGAGCATCTCTTTACCCTTTTAGAAATTAAATAAATAATAATGAGCCAGTTACAAATCCTGTCATGTGAATCATCTCCAGGAAGTATTATGGACCTCCAACACTGAGCATAAACTTTAAATCAAGAGCATAAATGTGTTGCTGATTATTTTCTGCATATCTTCCATGTAGTTCACTTTCAGCATATGCCTTTCAGTGAAAGGTAGATTACAGTGACACTCTGATCTTGGGGTAATAAAGAACAATCCTGGCTGTTATTTATATGTGGCCAAACATCGGTACCTTTGAGTAAGGGGATATCGGCCGGTCCAAAGACTGGTTGTAATTAATTACCCACTTTGTAGCCAACCAGCTTTACTTGTGCTCCTGGGCTGCTATGCTTGCTTGGGAGTACATTGGCGGAAAATGCAGCAATTACAAACATCCTTTGGCAGAGAGCTGAGGGAAAGGTTTTTTGTTTCAATAAAATAAAAGATATGTCTGAAAACCCAGTTTGACTCACCTTTAAAAAAAATCAAACAAATCTGTGTTCAATTAAAGGTGGACCTACCATCCACAGCACCCTGAAACTATACGAACATCACGGAGGTAAATGCATGACATTGTAGAATAATTTAGGCCACACAGTTTCCATGTGCATGTGCCAAGATATCCAGCTGTATCCATGCAGGTGTCTTCCAAATGTTTTTGAAAATCCATCTAAATGATGCAAAAAAAGTAAGCTTTTATTTTTAGGTGATTCTTATTCCGATTCTGATTATTGCAGTTTTGTCCAAGCACACGGGCTGTCACGTACAAAAAAAGCACATACGCATGTACAGTTGCATATATTTACAGTACATACAGATGTACACACACACACACATGCACACACAGAATACCTATCAAAAGATATGTCTCAGAACTAAAGAATTTGGAATTTGGAAAAACAACAGGAAAAACAATAGGTATTTGATGTAGAATTGAGTTGAATTGAAAAAAAAAAAAAGCTATATTCAAAGAATTTAAAATGTGATCACTCTAAATAGTAAACAGTACAATATGTTATTGGCAGCAATGTTCAACAGCAGACCCTCTCAGATGTAGGCCTATGGACCATTAATAAAAATGGAAACTAAAAGTCAAAATATTACCCAGATGCTTATGAAGACATAAAACAGATTATAATAAATTAATGTTGGCCATTTCAGGTCTTCTGCAATGGGATTTTTCAGCAAGGAGGGTGGGTTTGCCTGAGGAAAACCTGCAATGGTAGAAACAAGTTGTCTCCTCTCTGATTTGTGTTCACAGGCATCTGGTGTTATTTATTAGCATTTTGTACTGTTGCAGATATTGAGTGCCTCGCTGTGGAATCATGTTAGGTAGTATACCTCAAAGGAGTTCCAAATAAACTATGTGTGGCTTTCTGAAATAAAAACCAGAATAAAAACAAACGGTTCACAAGAAAACCAAAGATAGCTAGTGGGTTTTGAAAGCATGATATTGCAAAAACAGATCTCAGAGGTTCTAATGTACATACATACATACATACATACATACATACGTACACATGCATACGTTCTTAGGTGGCCTGGGTTACTTAAATCACAAATGCATAATTAGACACAGAACCTGCACAGTGCCAAATGTTTTTATTGACACACACCCTGTTGCACTGTTCAACCGTGTTTACTGCATACCACAAAACAACCAGACAGGGCAGTGGTGACAAATATTCAGTTCAAAACAAAAAGATCTATCCCATAAGATCCCCTGCATTTGTGCTACCACTGTCACCAAAACATGACATACCATGAAACTGTGCAGCTCTCTTTGCTTTCATGTTTTTAAGTTATATTCCGGGTTCGAAATACATTAAGAAAAATGTTTACGATTGAACAGCTAAGTAATTTTGTTAAAATATTTCAGAGTTAAATCATAAAGAGAAAAACAAAAATCTTTGCGAAGTTAGAAACTGTTCTAGGTTCAAATAAAAGCAACCACATTTTGAGAAAACATGACTATGGGTAGGCCACAAAATGGCCGCCATCTCCCAGGTGGGTGCTACATACTGGTGGTGGTTGAGGAAAGTTTCCCCCTCATCACTGTACATCACTTTGAGTGTGAGAAAAGCGTTATATAAATGCAAGAAATTATTATGTATTCATAAGACATTTTATTGACATTGCAGATGAATAAAACACATTCAGTTGCTCATAGCATGTATTTAATCTGATCTTCATAAAAATATTATAAGGCCAGTTTATCTGAATGTGCACTTATTGTGATAGATATAGTCTGTGGGTATGTACATTTTGATTCTCAGAGGAAATAAATATCAGGAGAGTCTGGGGAAATGTTGATGTTTCCATGCATCTATGACCATGATCAAAGTAATATTATTCATTATGATTCAAAACACTTTAAATTCAATTTGCACCACCTTCCAAAATGTGCAGTCATTCAGTCTTTTCATGAGAAAGTGATGTGGTTGGACATGATTAGGTCTCTTACTGCTGAACTAGTGATGTGAAACATCACAGTTGTACTGTTTGTGGACAATTTCTCATGAAGCCTTGGCTAACCAACAATGACAGGACACATAAATCTACAACAGTTTGCAAATTAAAGACTTAAGTGCGCAAAATAATGAAAACCATGTTTGACATTGTGAATTTTGCTCATTCTGAAATACAGCCAGATTACTTTGAACACATTCTCAATTGAAGGCAATCAGTTGTTATGAGGAAATAAATTGTGATTTCTACAGAACGTCCCGAGGTGCCAACATGATGCGGGTTCTATTCACAATTGAAATAGTTCATAAACTCTTTGGCAATAAAAAGCAAATTTAAGAGAAAATATATATGTATACACTCTTAACTATACAAAAATATATGTCTTTATTTTATTATATAATTGGTAATATACCAGTTTTGCATGCTGTTCTTACTGCTGCTAATTAAAAGCAAAACATATGCCTTCTCTCATTGTAAGCTATAATAACTAGTCTAAGATATTGACTTAAATTAGTTCATTTGACACAGATACCACAGTTAGCACAGCCAGATATTTACACAGATTCTTCAGGTTTAGGGTTGCTATGAAAAGTGTAAGGATAGTGTGTGCATTGGTTACCTTCCTACAACAAACGTGCACCCAGAACAAAGCAAACTAACGACACAACCAAAGAACCAAGAGACTGGAGCCATTAGATCCGCTGTTTTATCTAAACATCTCTCCCACTTTTGCCTCCTAATTCTTGTAGAGCTCCCCATTTGAAGAAAGTGAGCCCCTGGACTGAAGGTTTTAAGATGTACTGTGTGTATGGCTTTCGTTAACCAGAAGACTTCACCGCAGGCTTCGGTGGCTCCTGCGGCTGCTGCAGCGAAGATATTCGAGAAGGACAGCAGGGGAGCGTATTCCTACAGCGCCGGCAACGCGACTCTCATCCGCACCCCCCTCCCGGTGTGACACCGCTGCCTCCAGAACATGCCTCCACCCCCCCCTCCCCCCCCCCACTCCAGGTCCCTTCCATCACAGTCCCTCCTGCTTAAAGATAGTCTCTTCCAGCACCGGGGGGGGGGGGGGGGGGGGATGCCTGTAGCTGTCCTTCATACCCGCTGGCAAATGTGCAGCCTGGATGTGGAGGAGGAGGTGGCCTCCTTCCAGACCTTGCAGGAGAGGCCCTTGGCGCAGTCGCAGCGCTGGAAGATCTCCAGGCCGTGGGAGCCCTTCTTCCTCTGCCGGGTGCACACCTCACCCTGCCGCAACACCGGCTTGCAGATCTTGGTCCAGAAGTGACGGGCGCAGCAGTGGCCATCCGAGCAGTCCGAGGAACGCAGGCAGGGTTCTCCCTCGTGAGCTTTGGGAAAGGGAGGGGGCATTTCAATTGGGAAGCATGTCAACTAGATGTTCAACAAATGCTCTTTTTCCGTAATCCAGGTGAACAATGCACAAAATGTTTCATGTAAATTCTACTGTGAGTAGAAGTAGAGGAGATGTAACACTATGATTTTTGATGTGACTCAGACATGTTTTTTTACATGTCTTCATGGTCATATGCATTTTCCAAGATCCTGTTAAGCATTGCTTCTGAACGGAGAGGTAAACAAAAAACTTGCATTATACTGTATATCAACAATATGAAAAGAACTGTGGTTCAGAAAAGCTAAGACCTCATGTCAATGATGTTTAATGTTAAATGTTGCATTGCAATTCTAGGGAAATAGCAAATTGTGTCATACCAAAAAGCAGTCTGAACAAACATGATCTAGTTATTAAGTCCCATTTACACAGAAGGTTTGTATCAATTGTTCAAAGGAACAGCAATAAAGTATTTAATTATGCATTAATGTTTTCCATGAAATTACATTCCTTCTCAACTGTTTACTTTGGTTGTCTGCACACAAACAACGACTCTATTATAAAAAAAATATTGTCCTGCTTGCAAGTTATCATTTCAAGACCATTCCTGCAATTTTCCTTAAAGATAACATTGGCAGGGCATCCAGAAACCTGGAAAATGCATGTTCTGGAAACATTTACTGTCACTATCCTAAAGTCTGGCAAAGTTCTGAGACCCACAGATTGTTAGCTGGGCATTCACCTTTGTTGACAAGCATGAAAACCTCAGTTAAGATGCTTGTTATTTTAAAATGAAACATGCTAGCACAACATAATGTTTAAATAAAATGTTCTGCTGACAGATGTGAATGTGTTTTATATTGGTATGAAACAACAATTCTGTGTGGCTTGGTCACCACCTCATCCTGTGAATTCTGCTCATAGATCTCCTAAAATGTTGCTACTGGCTCACCAGGTACACAGCCACCTGTATTTTAGATTAGCCAAAGGCAGAGATGTATAGTAGCTGTACATTGCAGTCTAGTGCAAAACACAATGACGCATGAGACCTTTAATATGAGAGAACTTGGGCTGTGCTCTGCCACTCTTTTTCCAGCTGTTATCCCTGGATGAGGACTTGCTGTGGTCTTCTAAAGCTGGGATGTGAGGTGAAAGAACACTTTCCGAAACGGAAATGCAGATATCTGCAGAGAGAGAGAGAGAGAGGGATAGAGTGAGATAAGTCAATACAGTATTTGATATGGAGCATACCTTCATTGTGGTTATTAGCCCTTAAAGACACAGTTACTCAAGCATTTTAGAAGCATTTTCTTTACTGTAATTCCAGAGTAAGAGAAGTGAATGAGGTGTGATGTCAGCATGGACGTACAGTTGCTGCAGCGGTTGCCAGGGCAGCACATGGTGTCCCTGTTGCAACGCCTCTTCCTCTTCCTGCAGGTCAGGCAACGGGAGGGGGCGTGCTGGGGGCTGTGGCAGTAGCTTCCCACACTGCATTCCTTATCATTGCTGCAAGGATACACCTGCTGGACCAGGAACAGGACAGGGCAGCATGGACAGTGAGTCGTGTTGCATGGGAGTCATGCATGATGCTCCTCAAGCAGAAGGGACACTGCACTATTAGACACCTCAGTCCTTACTATTTTATTGGTTTACCTCTGAAAAGTGGTCATATGACAGACAATGTCCATTCCTGTCCTGAAAATGTTTACGTGATGTATACCAAGCAAACCTGAATGCAGGTCACCAGTAGGATATATCTAACCAACATACAAATGCGTAAGGTAACTGAGGGAGAAGATGAAAGCGATTCCTTTGTCCTTTTAAAACATTTCATCATACATACAGTTTGCATTAACTGAACTGGAGAGCGAATGGTTTAGACATTTGGAAACAAACAAATCAAGATAAAATCAGGTCAGAGTGGCTTCAGGGGAAGCCTTTAAAATTCCAAAAATTAGAACACAAACTTTGATGCAATAAAACCATCCAAAATGATTGTTACTGAAAAGTATATTGGTTTTATGAAAACAGATTGAATTCAATTTCAATCAAAAGAGACCATCCGAACTACAATAATGTGGCTTATCTGTCTTTTAAAAAAATGTTTAAATGACAGCAATAAAACAAAGCTGCAACTGTACTATAAAGTTATCAGATTAATTTAGCATTTATTTATTTTCACATGATTATGGATAATAACAAATATGGAGCAGATGTTTGAGGGAATTACTAAGTACAGCTAGCACAACTTTAACATCACATTTTCAGAATTCAATCAAGAGTCATTGTGCTTTCTTATCAGGAAAGTGTTGGTGAAGATTATTTAAATCATAATCCTAATCACTAATGTATAACTTTTCTTGTAAATGTTATTCTTTGAGTGTTGGTTTGTATCTGCTGTTTTATTTTAATATTATTTTCCATGGCATTGCTCTCCCAGAAAACTCAAAAGTGTACCACTCCTGCTCTCCGCTAATGTGATGATGATGGTGACATAATTTTCTCCCAAAATGCCTAAGACATTCATTAATGTAACTGAAATGGCTGAGATAAAGATATATCATAGCATAGCTGTGTTCTAGCTTAAGCATAGCACCTAGTCTACAGCAATAAAGAACATAACCAGGGCCAATGTCACTCTTTCCACAACTACACCAGGAGATGTTACTGGAACTGCTGTCATATTGTAATGCTGTACACATGGCATCTATTTGCCTCTGGCATTAGCTGTATAATAATTCTCCTCAGTCCTTCTCCTCCTCAAGTATATCATGTTGTTGATTTCAAGTTTCTTTGTGTTTGGAACCTGTGTCCAAAGTTAACTGACAGTGGGCTTGGTTAGAACATGGTTGGGAGAAATGGCACTAATATCTGGAATTTGCCACACAAGACCATTCAGAACAATCACCCCCATTCAGTGACGGAGACATGATGTAGGATATGACGTAGAGGGGATGACATTTTTCAGAGAGCTCAAACCAAAAGTCATTGCAAGACCAAAGCCGTTACTCTCTTTATTAAACATGCCACTTATCACAAAAAATAGGACTATTCCACTGTTTCCAGGCTTAATTTACAATCTGGCCATCCTGACATTCTCCAATTTAACTGGTGGTTCAGGATTGTCCTGTATGCATAGTTAAGCATGTACGTATGTTGATAAAGTTACTCTAAGGAGCATCTTTAGCTGACGAGTGCTGTCAAAATATATATAAATATATAATAATCCATATATATAAATATTTCCTTCTACTCAACACAACAACATTTGTGTTGAGTGTTCTGCCACAAAATGGCTGCCATGCATCCTCAAATGCTGATGGTTGAGGTGAATTATACTATTATTCTGAGAAGGATTTTGATTTTATAAAGGCACTGAATTAATTCAATTAAGCACTTTTAATATTATTATTATTATTATTATTATTATTATTATTAGAAATGACCTGAATGGCTTACATATAGAAGGGGACACTATAGATTTTCAGACACCAACGACGATTGAAGCCAGCATCTGGTGTCATTCTGTTATAAATACAGGGTTCGCAATTGGGATAAACATAACTTGCACAAGGCAGCACGGATGGTGCAGTGGGTAGCACTGCTGCCTCACAGCAAGGAGGTCCTGGGTTCGAATCCCCGTCGGCTGGGGCCTCTCTGTGCGGAGTTTGCATGTTCTCCCCGTGTCTGCGTGGGTTTCCTCCGGGTACTCCGGTTTCCTCCCACAGTCCAAAGACATGCAGGTTAGGCTGATTGGAGAGTCTAAATTGCCCATAGGTATGAGTGTATGAGTGTATGAGTGTATGAGTGTGTGAGTGAATGGTGTGTGTGCCCTGCGATGGACTGGCGACCTGTCCAGGGTGTATTCCTGCCTTTCGCCCAATGTATGCTGGGATAGGCTCCAGCCCCCCTGCGACCCTGATCAGGATAAGCGGGTTCAGATAATGGATGGATGGATGGATGGATAACTTGCACATGTCCCCAATTTATGACCATCATGGGCCCACATGCAAATCCAACAGCCGGCACCAAAAAAGACATCAGGAAGTATGCTGCCATCAAAAGAATCATTCATCAATTACATGTACAGGCCATCAGAACAGCTGTAAGCATTTTCAAATTACACTCAGGTTTGAGTAGAGGTAACTATATACATTTTACCAAGGTTAAAAGAAACACTGACCATTTTGATATTTGAGACAGGTAGGTACTGTAGTGTAGATCATAAATAATAAATATCTATCAACAGTCCATCAGTGTGTCAAACTACATCCACAATTATTTGTTTTTAATGTTGCACCATTCTCTGCAAACTACATGCAAATTTCAAACCAACCTGTCTGGCACCCACAGTCATTCCACTGTCAAAGTCACTTAGATCATATTTCTTCTCCATTCTGACATTTGGTCTGAAAAGCAGCTGAACTTCTTGACCATGTCTGCACGCTTTAATGCATTTAGTTGCAGCCACATGATTGGCTGATTAAATATTTCCATTAACAAGCTGGTGTACAGGTCTACCTAATAAAGTGATCAGTGAGTGCATGCTTAGGTTTGCCATGTGCTTTAATGCACCCATCAAATCACTCACCAGATTTATTTAACATAATTATTGCACAGATGCTCGATGGGATTATGACCTGGGAAATGTGGAGGCCAGGGCACACCTTGAACTCAAGTTGACGTGCACATGAATGCCCAGACCCAGGGTTTCCCAGCAGAACATTGCCCAGAGCTTCATAAACCCGCCTGGCTTGTCTTCTTCCCACAGTGCATCCTGGTGCCATCTCTTCCCCAGGTAAACGGTGAACACATACCCGGCCGTCCACAGGATGTAAAAGAAAACAGGAGTCATCGGACCTGACAACCTTCATCCATTATTTCAAAGTCAAGTTCCGATGCTCGCGAGCCCATTGTAGGAGCTTTTGATGGTGGACAGGGGTTAGCATGGGCACTCAGACTGATCCCTTCAGACCAGACGCGATAGCCTTTGTTGCCCTTGCGCATTGATGAGCCTTGGGCGCCTAACACCCTATCCCTCCTCGGATCATGGTCAGTTGGTAGTCACCACTCCTGACCAGAAGCACCCTAGAAGCCTTGCCGTTTCGGAGATGCTTCGACCCATAACGATTAGGCCCTTCGCTCAGGTCGTTATGCCTACCCATTTCTTCTGCATACAACACGTTGACTATGAGAGCCAACTGCATATCTTCTTCTGTAAGTGGTCATAATTCTTCGGCTCATCAGTGTATAAAACAACACACGTACAAAAAAAACGATATCTCAGCGTCCCCCCTCAATGCTCAACAGTCAAGACATGTCCTTAAATATGGTGTAATTACATGGGCAGAGGACCCATTAAATGTGTCCTTCCTTTCAGTCACAACACAAAGTCAAATGCATAAGAGTCTACCATTTCATTACTGTACATATTAATAAGTGTCATTAACAAGGGGATCGCTTCCCTCCCAAGGCCTTATCTGTGCCCCGCAATGTTCGGCCTCAAATCAAACTGGGCCAGGTATGCAGTGCCTCGTGTCCCTTCTCCCCCATGTTAGGCTACAGAAGTTAAAGGCAAACTAGTCGCTTTTACATCCCGATTTCAGCAACTAAATGTGAACACGGTGCAAGACCATTAGTATCAGTATAGTACCAGAAGGTTAGAGAGTCTATTATATACAGTACGGTAAATTCAACAAACATATCAACTTCATTGTTACTCACTTTAAAAAAATTAAAATAAAATGAAAACACTAATGAAAACACAATAAAATGACAAATATGTGCTAGAATGTATTCCAAACACTATTAATTAAATTATCTGTGATATTTTTTTTTAAGCAGTAGCTTATTTTATTTTTTTCATATATGCTGGGAAACTTGTTTATTTGGTTGTCCAATGTCAAGTGTTCTTTCTTATAATACGATGATGCAGAATGATACAACTACCTGAGCTAGTTTTGGTGGTGAAAAGTGAGTGTCTGCTAGTTGGGATTTCTACAGGATATGGGATCCCTCACTACCGAACTAATGACAGAGGAAGAGGCCAAAGGAGTGAGATACAGAGAAACATATCAGTAAAATACAAACGTGGATCTTAATTCGAAGTCATTGCCGTTTTTGCACTGCGCAACGATGCTGTTAGAGTGAGTAGGCCTTGTTTCTCTCACAATGGCATCATTGAGAAGCTCTGACTTTCAGCTGAGTTAATGTGTCTGTTTAAGCTCATTGAACTCAAACACACTTGTGCATAGCCAAAGACAATTTACCAGCATCAAGGAAAAAACTTAACCACATGATACCCTGAGGACAACTCAAATAAAGTGTAGTCGTCTCGTTTAAAATAGCCTGTTGTCTCATGACTACAGTGCAGAGACAAAGCCTGATGGCCCAGTGGAACAGTCTATGTGATTCTTATCAGGGGCTGCTTGCTTGCAGTCTAGGATTGATTACATCACTAGGGAGGAGTCTCCCTTTCCTTACCTGTGCCTGGGCTCAGTCATTTCACAGGCTTTCCTTTGAAAGCCACGATACAAATCCAAAGCATGGAGGATAACCATGCCTTATCTCCACTTGTTATAAAATGCCCTTTTCTTGGCTTCTGACAGGGCAAGGTTTTGTTTGGATGCTTTTAATTCATGTGTCTCTCTAACCTAAGCTTTCTTCCCTTTTTTCTTCCCTCAACTAAGGTCATCTCCCACATTTTCTTAAGAAAATGTTCTCAAATAAGGAAGTGTTTTGGGACGTGATACAGCCTCTGTTAATAGATAAAGGATAGGCGCAGAGATTGCGTTACTTTTATGATTCCACAATAAAATGTTCAGTGTAAAGATCAGAGTACTTCTGTCACCTTCCTGTCAGCTTTGACCAGTCTGGCCAATCTCCTCTGATCTCTGTCATTAACAAGCCGTTTTTGCTGCTCACTGGATGTTTTTTGTTTTTCGCACCATTCCCCACAAACTCTAGAGACTGTTGTGTGTGAAAATCCCAGGAGATTAGCAGTTTCTGACATATTCCCTGTCTGGCACTGACAATCCCTCCACGGTCATTCCAATCACTTAGATCACATTTTTTCCCCATTCTGACCTTTGGTCTGAAAAACAGCTGAACCTCTTGACCATATCTGCATGTAGTATGTAAGCCTTTAGTTGCTGCCACATGATTGGCTGCATTAACCAGCTGGCGTACAGGTCTACCTAATAAAGTGTTCACTGAGTGTCTATATTATCTATATTATTACAATTAAGGCACATTTAGTAATGTCACTCGTATTGGCTTTATATAGAGGAATAGTGGGGATAGTAAGCCATAACACATGTACCCATGTGAGGTCAATATATAATATTATTGAGGTAACGTTGTTATAAATTGCATATATGCTTTTTTATGTGATATGATACTCTGTCCTCTTATGTTTAGTCAGTGTCAGTCAGTGATACTCTTCTCAAGCTCTGTATTTGCTACTGCTGAACTGTTCTACAGCCACTGAGCTACAGACATCCCATACTTCATACTACAGCCCAACATTTTGTCTTTTTCTGGAAACTGTACTGTGCCATATGCTGAAATACTTCACAGTCAATGCTTATAACATTACATATTTAAAATATACGCTCTGACATATTAATTAGGCATACATATACAATACTTTTAATTGGGAACATAGACTAACCTGCCAAACAAATCTGTGGGTATGTATCACTTGATATCTTGTCCCCACACAATTCTGGATTTTTATAAAGATTCCTTTACATGTTGCATTTGTGGAATGTGCTGCTTTTGACTAGGGTCATATATGACCCCAAAGGATATGTCATCACCTAATCATCACATCACTCCAAATTAAGCCAGAAACCAGAAATAAATGGTATGTATTTATTGAGGACATGTTTCTTTACAAAGTCAAGGTATTTTGGAGGGATCAAATATATTACCATTAAGTGTCAAGACCCCGGGCAGGGGGAACCAATCGCAGACTCAGGGTTGACAGAAACCACAGGGAAGACCCAAAATGGACTCAAACCGGGCAGAAAAACAAAAACCAAAAGATCACAAAAATCAGGGAGCAGAAAAACAGACAAAAACAGGGAAGCAAAAAGGCAAGAAACCAAAAACATAGAGAGTGAAAACCAGGACGAAAAACAAAACCCAAACAGAAAAATAGGGTGGAAAAAAGAAAGCATTGTGACATCAAATACAAGTGAAGACTCAGGAAACTAGAGAAGATGAACTAGCTGAAAAGGACAGGTATAAATACAAAACTGATTGAACAGACAACGAGAAACAGGTGAGAGGCAAGATAGAAAGACAGGCAGGAAATCCATATAAGGAATGAAAGGTGGTGACACTAAATGAAGAACAGGTGGAATGAATGAGTGGGAATGCATTGGAAGACAGACAGACTACGGTGGTCACAGAGGGAAATAAGGAACGTAAACCCTTCTTAAAGGTACAATAGGTAATTTTGGACTCCTAACGGCCAAGAGAGGAATTTCAGCAGCAAACACCCTCAAACCACAACATGCACTGTTTTGGAAAGTTGATGGTGGCAAACACGACGGAGCCTGCCGTCTTTTCGTAGTGTTCTAGTCAGAAAATGTTTGTCGAACAGATGAAACTTTATGAAATCTTGACTTTAATGTGCTGCACAACACTACTAGATATGTTTTATCTTTTTGAAGTTTTCACTTTAGCTAACCAACTATATTATGAGCAAGCAACTTATTTGGCTATGGAACTAGCTGGCTATACAACTAAGATATGATAGTGTACCACAAACGATGCAACTGCAACTTACAGTTTGAGACAAATAGAGGTTTAGCTAAACACGCATGATTCAACAAGTAAAGAGATGGAACATGTTGTGGCCCAAATTGCACTCCAGACAAGCGATCAGTGAAACTCTGTATACTATTGCTTATTATCCAAGCAAAGAATACATATCTAGTTATAAAACGATACCAGTTTGTCATCGGTAGCAAAAAGCTATTAGTTAGCTTGTCGAATTTACAAATATCCATCTGAGATGCATGTGCAACACGCGTGTACAACAATACTCGCTACCATGTTCATATTGCCTAAATGGATATTTGTAAATTTGTGGCTAAAAACTATGGCTAATTTGCTTGTTGCTACCGATAGCAAACTGATATTTGTTTTGTTTGTATTTGTTTTATAACTAGATGTGTAGTCTTTGCTTGGATAGTAAGCAACAGTATACAGAGTTTCAGTGATCACTTGACTGGAGTGCAATTTGGGCAGCTACATGCGAGCAATCCGAATGAGCCCCCACGCCAATGACTGTGGCAGTTAGAACCATTTTTCAACCAATGAGCCAATATAAAAAAATATTATTGTCCCTTAATATAAAGTATATGTAGTGGATTGTAAACAAACAGCTAGTACAATCAAGATTTCAATCCATAAATTCTTCTGACTCACAGATAGCATTTTAAGTGTTTAGTGTAACATTTTGGTGGAAAATATCATTAATTTGTGTCTATATAAGGCAATGGCAATCTAATTACCCCATAGTTCTACAAAACAGACAGGTGAATGTTGCACATAAATTACAGTATCACTCCATTGTGTGGTTAGAACTCTGAAGGGAACTGCGGGTGACAAATGGTAATCGATCAAGTTATTTGTGTGGAAAAACAAAGAAAACTCTCAAACCTCATAAAATGAGCAAGTATATGACATGTGGGGAATGGGGCCCAGGAGGCATTTTGGGGATTGTACATTTATAAAAGGATTATTATAAGATAATTACACAAATACTGAGATTTGAGCCCCTGGGTGACTGAAATTTCTCCTGCCAAGAAATCATTTGCTTGAGCCTTTGATAATTATTTAATTAGCCAACTGTAAACTAAATTTAATTTCACCTGGGTAGGGTGGGCACAAGTCTGCCAGGTCTACTTTTTTGTCACTGCACAAGTCCCCCCTACGACAGTACTGTACATAGATAGGACCTTCCCGATGCCTGCAGGTTGCCTGCTGTGTTCAATGAGAGATACTGTACGCTTCTCCTGGGATTTGTCTTTCAAAAAATGTGATCTCTGGAAGGATCAGTTAACAACTTCATGCAAGTGGTTTCACAAGACACAGAGCAGAAAAGAGATAAAAATGAATGATGAACTCAGTTCATAAAGGTGGATGTAATACGCAATGTGAGGTATCCCCTTCAGACATGTGATCCGTTCCGTTGATGGAAAAGGAATTCACATTAAGCTTCACATGGCTTGGACTTGAATTCTATCGTGGTTAAATATTCTTCTCTGACAGCTGTTCATACCAGCCTGTTACCTCTGGAATGAATTTGGGTACCGTACCAGAAAACATATTTCAATGTGAAAGCACTTTAAGTTTTTAAGTGGCTTAGCTACAGCTCAGAACAAGTCAATCTGAAAAGCTTCATTTAATACTGAGAATTGAGAGGACAAGAGCACTTATTTAGAAAAACAAAGTTGCTTTTTTGCAGTAAGTGTATTTTAAATTTATTGAGATAAATAAAATTAAGCATGAAAACATTCCTGGAAACACGTGTAAGTGAAGATAGCACTTCTATTTGCAACACTGTGGAGCAGCATTTCAACAATGTCCTTTTTATCAGGCTGAAATGTATTGGTGAATGTCCATTAAATACATCAGGTACAACATGACCCTTGAATCAGTGACAGCCTTGTTGAGCACTGCAGGCATTGCCTGTCTGGGAAGACAGGCCTGGTATACTAATTTAAAATACAGCACAATGATCCACAGAATGAAATAACAAATGAGACTATTTTTCCCTGGCCACTGCTGCAGAGACCACTTTGTTTTAGCTGCCAGTGTGGAAACTACATTTCCACAAAACAACGGCATTTACGTGACTGCATAAACTACGTGACCACAACATTGTAGAAACCATTGACCATTGTTTTTAAAGAATGCATTTTTGCATTATTGTCCCATTAGTGAAGTCACATGGTCACTGGACCAGTCATCTCACTCTTGTCCTTTAAGCAAACAATGGCAATGTCAGCTACCAAGGGACTAATTTCAGATTTGAGAACATCAAGGCATAACATAGCCAGAATGTTGCCATAAAATAACATTCCAATGTGCTAACGTCAAATTAAAATGACTGTTCTGTTGTGAAAGAGAAAGCGATTCCTAATTTCTATTCTTGCAACTCCAAGCGACAGTAATATGCCTTTTTCTGACCAAAATTAACTGCTTAGACCTTCCTTTTAGCTAACTGAGAAAAACCTTGACCAACATCATCAAAGATAAATAGAGTTGAGCTTCAGTGTTACCGAAAGGCTGCTATGGAAGTTCCACACTGGCACCACCGTTCTCCAAACCTCGGTGTGAGAATGTGGTGTGGTGGCATTTGTGGTCCTGAGAATGTCATCTTCCACATTAAAACTTTGAAGACTAGCTAGGTTTTTTTGGAATATGTTTTTCAATCAGTGTTTTAGAACTCCATTGGTTTCAATTACCAGTAGTGATTGCTATATCATGTCACATTCAGTCAAGAACATTCAAATCACATATTTATGATCTTACACATTAAAAGGCATGTAGATGTGCCACATTTAAGCTACTATGTTTGAGACCTTGTGCATCTCACCATTGTAATGCTTATGCAAGCATGTTAAATCCCTAAAAACCATTCTGTCAGTCTAAAAGCAGAACACCCACATCCATTAAAGTTATAGCCAAATCGTTATATTAACGCATTGCTAAATGTGGCATGACACACACATATGGTGGTCTCCACAAATCACCCTGTGGAAAGCCACATTGTTGAAAACCGCACTCGTTTAGTGCAACAAGGCTGTAAGCGCTCTTTCAAAAAAAGATGCTTGGCGACACTGCTAAGCTGGTGATTTTCCCATCCTAGTGGTAAGTCTGGCATCCACATGCTTACATCATCAGCTGTGCTATCCATCAGTTTGATATAAATGGTGTGGACATGATACAGAGGCAATTTAACCAAACGTCTAAAGCATAGGTCATGATACAACTATAAATAACACAATGCTGTACATGCATTTACATCTGAATTTATAGAATTTAACATTTACTTATCTGAAAGTAATTTATTTTCAACCACCATGAAACTAATTTAGTGAAAGCAAGAACTGCATTGACATGAATCTCAAATAATCCGCTGATATATTCAATCAATAAATAACTGACTGTTACAATTATATGTTAGTAAACTAAAACTACACAGCATCGGCTGCATAGCGACCGTCTCATCACTCCTTGCACCTTAACATGTTCAGTGTTGCTATATATCTAACTGAATTTAATGTAATTGTACTCTAATAATCATAATATATTGAATTTATTACACACTTGTCATTGAGTGAACAATCTCAACAAGTGCTACATAAACATAAGCGGATTAAATGATTTATTTAACAATGTCCATCTTCCCGCACTCCTCTCTGCTTCTCTCAACCACATTACAAGGCATCGCTCTGTACATGCAGATCTTCTGTACCTTTATGCTAGACAAGAACTGCAACTATCAGGGTTTAGACATACTCATTGGCAACATCAAAATTGACAAAACAAAATAAAATTGAACATATCTCAATCCAAAATAGTAGTAAAAGAGCAAGCAAGTATACACTTTTATCCATATAACCAATTAAAAATATAGGCTACTGTACACATTGCGTTTCATAACAATATGCGACGGGGCTGGGTAAATAACATTGAAAGCCAGACGGAAAATCATCCGATGTGTTAACTTTCACTGACATTTCGGCTGAGATGAAGAGTTTAAATCTATATTTTATCGACTATGGACTTCAAGGTCTGAAATTACTTTCAAGTTTTATGGGGGTCTTTGCCAGCAATTTCCAGAAATGAATAGCAGGTGAGGTTGGGTTTTTACGACTTTTGACTCTGTAAATGCTCTAACACTTTCAAACCGCGGTTTTACATGGTAGCCTACGCTGCAGGCCATAGCTACATTCACTGTAAATCTCTCAGTTTGTACAGTGTTTTGACGCAGGCTATTCTGACCCTGGTCTTTCACAGAAGTAGGCTATTGCTTCATGTGTCCTAAGGAAATATTTCCATGAAGCAAATGCATATCCCAACAATGTCCTAAATAGCTTACCAATTAGACATGACTGAGGCATATTAATATCTTGTTATCTATAGCAACAAACGAGATAAATGGCAAGATTGGTTGGCTGCGGTTAACACTTTGAGAACGTCTGGTAATGGAAACTTCCGATAACATCCAAAATAGAATTTCTAACCATCTCACGACAAGAGTTGTGTCTAGACTTGCAACCCTGTCCAAAGCAGCGTCACCAATACACAAACTGATGGAATGGTGTAGACAAGATTTCGATGAGCTAAAAAAAATTCATCACCATATACAGCACTCAACAACTAACATTTCTACGTTTATACTTTGCACAGTGTTTTGAACCCTCTAAAGACTATTATTTGGAATAAATCCTTGAATTAAATTATCGAACAAATTCATATTGTATACACCTGGATACTTTATAAAGAAACAGCTCTTTTGATATTACTGTACCCACATAGTGTAGTACATCACGTTGCCACTCATAATCGTTTAATCGACACTTTTTTCTAAAAATTCTGAACACGACCGTCAAGTGAACATTATAATTAAATAAAGAGAGTTCAAATTGCGTCGTCAATTTTTTTTATTAATATAATGTCTTAATTGAATTATTTGAGTATAATACGCTTTTGAGTAAATGACTGTATTAATGAAACTATTTTACCTGAGCAAGGTGGTTGTCTTTCTTGGGGACTGCGGTCCCAGAACGATTCGTTGCTGCAGTTGGAGGTTCCAGAAGACTCAATTTGATTGAGTTCACCTTGGATCCCGCTTCTGCCTTATGGGACCTTACCATTCTTAATGCTGCGACTAGCAGCACGAAAACACAGCAACACCTATTCCAGGCCAGTACTAGCATACTTGGCAAACAGTCTTGTAGACTTATGTCTTAAAATAAAAACAACTATTACTTCGATTATTAATTGCCGGAGTGAATTGAATATGTAATGTAACTCTTCCCACTAATGTGAATGTATGCCGTGAATTAATTAAATGGCGAGCTGCTAGCTTCAATTAAAAAAAAGAAAAATTGCAAACGCTTATTCAAAGTGACAATTGTTAAAACGATAGGCTTGACTGCACATATGAAAAATGCTTATTCGGTCTTGATGCCCATAGTGTCTTCTCAAAACTTAAATCTCGCAGTCTATCCCTGGCTGTGTGTGAGCATTCTGTTGAGCAGCCCTGTGTTTTATGATCTCAGATGCTTTCTTTTTATAGGACCTTAATGGGCTTGTTTCCTCCGCCCCTATTCAGATTTGACAAAGAGTGAAACTGATCTCTCTCCACTGCTCGCTCTAGCGATGCGCATTGTCCGGCTGAGCTTTCCTGTCCAGACTCCTAACACCCGAAACCCCACGGGGAAACATAAAATTAACCGTACATAACTATTGATTCAGACAGTTTAAGTTAAAATATTGGGGAACAATGAAACATTAAACAAAGTGAGGACACTAATCTTAAGAATATTTTTTAAAATACAATATTTAATTTATTTGAGAGCTAAATGATGCTATAACAGACGCACACATACTGTAGGACTTGGTGATTAGAATGATCTTTTTACTGCCACTAATTAGTGTTTCTGTATGAGCAGCAAGGAGCAACATATAAGCCTACATACCAAAAAATATTGCTCATCCTATAATTGCTTAAATTGTTTGTTTGTTTTTTGTTTGTTTGTTTTTTTGTAGTAAAATAGCCTGTAGTAGAACACGTGAAATCCAAGTTCATGACTGTTATAGACAGACATTTTTGCGCAGTGCTGGTCTGAAGCCTGTTGCTACAAACGTTTTGTTTTGTATAGCATGACAGCAGTAAGTAGCACTTTAATTTTTATTTTTATTGCAAATATAGAACATGTTATCTTTGCGACAATGAATAGCCCATGATTGAAATTGATATAAAAATATATATTTTGTGCACTTGCCATTTGTGATAGAAATCTGTGCATGCAATTTTCTTTTATTTTGATTGGTAATCATGTTTGTTTGAGAAGCAATACCTAACATAATATCTTGTTCAGCTTTTCCTGAACAATAAGTTGAGGTTTCTGAAATAACTAAAATTCCTTGTAATGTTAATATTTATAACATATGCCTGCCCATTCATCCATTTTTAAAATGTATTTAGAGAGAACTATGTACTTTCTAATGTCTATGTTTAAGAGGAACTCTACACATTACTTAGCTGATGCTTTTATCTGAAGCAACTTACAGTCGATTAGGCTAAGCAGGGGACAATGCTCAAGTGCCCAAAAGCTGTGCAGGTGTTATCGTGGCTACATCGGGGATTGTACCACCAACCTTGCAGGTCTCAGGCTTGTACCTTAACCACCAGGCTACAGGCTACAGGAAGATTTGTCAAGAATTGGGAATTGTTTTTTAATACCCATGATGGCTAGATAATGAAAATAGATCTTCACATAGGCTCATTACATGCCACTCTCAGTCTTTTTGTTATTTCTATAAAATGCAGTGCTGACTCATTGCACACTCAGCAGTCTGAAAATGCTTTAGGTATTTTGTCTTCTTCTTTGATGTTAACTCATATTACTTTACCGTAATGTCACAGTATCATTTCCTGATGAAATCTGTATTTGAGTATGGCATTGATCAATTGAATGTACAGTTTTCACATGATCAAGTGCAACTGCCACCAGCAAAAGGACTGCATCAATGATAGAGTAGTTATGAAGCAAAATGTTATCAAATCAATAAACATTTGATGTAATTCAATTAGTTAGTGCTTATGAATGTGTTATATTGTGTTAATAAGGCTGTGTGCAATTCCTATGTACAAACATTCAGTTAAAGCATTATCAAAGTCAGTTAATTCATATCAGGAGTATAAACAAGAATGTAATGTACTATATTCATTAGAGTGCATTGCAGCCTGAGAGGACCATTTTGACCTCTGAGTAAAGTAAGCCTGGGAAGCCAAGACCTCTGTGGTTACCTTCAAACTCTCCAGAATGTAATGACTCAGATATAATTAGTCTTAATCAGTCTCAATTAATCAAACTTCATGCAGAATTATGCACATAGCAGTTTTCAGCACCTCTCACATTCCTGTCATGAGAAACTAACGGTAACTTGAGAATTTGGTCTAACTTCTGTCACATTGACACATTGCAGCAATGGTCACATCCCGGGATTGTAGTGATACCAGAGCACATGCCGGGGAAATTGAGCTTCCTCTGTCCTTGTGACATGTTAGCACATAGCTTGTATAGCTCAAAGGCCGGGGTTTATCCACACAAGCCATCTGTGAAACAATAGCCTGGGAAATGTTAACAGATTGACAAGAGCCATATTTACTTGTGATCATTAAGACATATTTCACTTCAGAAAGGAGTTTAAAGGTTTATGTGGGATCAGGTGTGACCTTTCCTTTCTGTAGCTATGTTCTGCCAGAATTCATATCGGAAATACATTCTATGTCAATGCTGCAGATGTTAATGTTCTATTTTCGTGACATTTTCTTGTGACCTTTACAAAAAGAAGGGTCCCTTTCTTGTCTGTCCTCAGATAGCAGTGCCATAACCTTGCTTTATGGTAAAATTTCGGAACATTATTTTACTCACTTCCATTTGAGTCCATGACTTTGGTAATATCATTGCACTAGACCTGCTATTGGTATCACTAGACCATCATTGTCATGCTCTCCATTTGCACAAGCATGTCAATGGCTCTGCTCATATTGCGCAAGCATGTTAAAAATAAGTTGATATAAAAATTGTATGTCATTAGCTACGGTCCGACCAAAAACCAAAAAGAAGAGAAAAATATTGGAAAGAATATTGTTACGTTATTGGAAGTTGTTTCAAAGAGGAGGGGTGAGAGGGATGTCAACAACCTATCCAATTCCGCCAGGGAAAAAGACAGCAACGGCTCTGTTGATACCGATCTTTCCTGAGACAGTGGTAGCTAAAGCTAATGCTATCCGGGTTCATCTGTTTCTCTATTGACTTCAGCTGCAACTAGTTAGCAGTGCAACAACAGCTAATGGTAAGTGGATAGTATGCAACATCGGCATGCTCAAGACTGTGTGAAAAATGCAGAATCTGGCTTTACAGAACCTCTAGAGCAGAGTGACTTTCAAAACTTAACTATTTTGTCATAATCACTGTTGTTGAAGCAAATGTGCTTTCCATCAACAGCATATTGTAATGCACCGCCGTAAAATCAATTTTCTTTCGGTGGCTACATTTTATGTGACATCACTTTGCCTGTCTTAGTTTTGCTATAATGACGCCACTGTTCCCATATTTCACATATTCATGCCAGTGCTCACATTAGACAGGGATGTATAGTGTGTTATTAGGCGAGCACATTGCACATCTGTGGATACAGATGTCATTGCCTACTCCTTGATCTGTTTATTAGCATCGTATGCATCCCAATTAGGTCAAAAATGTCATTTTTTAAAAGTTGTGTTATTGTTACATGCACACAGCAGAACGGCAGACAAAGTCATTCAGAATTCAATGCACTGATGAGTCTTATGTAACAGAAAACTGCCCTGGGCACATTTTGCAGGTGATCTCTGGAACATATTATGTATATTAATAAACAGATAAAAAAGGGATTTGTTAACAGTGTTCTTTTTTACTGTTTATAAGCCCTTCGTTCCATAAGTATAAATAAAGAACATTAGCTAATTAGTAACAATTGCAAATTATGTCATAAATTCTTCATTAATGCACAGCCATCACTAAATCATTAGCATACACCGATCAGCCATAACATTAAATAAACCTGCTTAAACCAGTTCTTTCATGATTAAAAATTCTTTAAACTATATAAACTTTCCTATAAACACTTAATATTTCATTATATGATATGTGTACATATATAAACAGATAATCAGAAGTGAATTGCATTCAAAAGTTAAATTTTTAAATGAAAATAGAAATCTTGTAAGCTCATAAATGCATTGTTTTGTTATTTAAATATTTTGGCACATACTAGTGTTCATGATCATGTCTATCTTAACAGGTGCTCAAGGACCTGTAGAATTTTTCATATTTAAAAAAAGACCACCTGCCATATTTCAAAATGCATGGGATCAATTCCAAGATAGGTTTCACCACATGCAGTACCATGTAATTCCAATGGAGGGAAGAACGGTGAAACTGATGTAGGTTTAGATGCCATGCATTTTTAAATATGGCGGGTGGTCTTTATTTTTTTTCAATGTGAAAAATTCTACAGGTCCTGGAGTATCTGTTAAGATACACTTCATCACGGACACCAGTATATAGAAAGATATTTAAATAACAAAACAATGCACCCCCCCCTCCCAATGAGCTTACAAGATTTCCATTTTAATTTCAAAATTAAAGTTTTGAATGCAATTCACTGATTATCGGCTTATATAAGTACATATATCATATAATGAAATATAGAGTGTTTATAGACAAGTTTATACAGTATAAAGCATTTTTAATTATGAAAGCGGGTGGTTTAATTTTGTGGCTGATCAGTGTATTTACAATAGTGGTTCGATTTTACAAAACATTTGCTAATACACTTATAAATGCTCGCAAATGGTCTTGCAACTGGTTCAAAATAATCTATGAATTCTTAATAAGTCAGTAATAAGTTCACACTGTCAAGTTGTCCCTGCTGTTAAAGAGATCTAAAGAATATGATTGTCTGACTGACAGTCTAATCCATCTGTTAATAACGTTTTGGAAAGGTGAATCCACTATTGTGTATGAAAAGACTCCTCAAATAGTTATTCTCTTTGGTTTTGTATTTGCAAGGTTGGTGCATGAAGCTATATACATTGTGGTAAATGATGTTATGGAAACATGTCGCATGGCACACTGTTTAGATTACAGAACCATTATATAAAAGGCAAACAAAATGTCTCTATATTCCAAGGGCTCAAAGTCCAGGATTCTGCTGAGAAAGAGGCTGGTATATGATACATGTGATGTACTGTTCTTGTTGGAAATAATAAGTTAATGTGTGAGTCTAATCAGAATGTGACAAATATTTTTTAAATGATTGTTACATGCAGGTACAGAAGACATTAAAATTAATCTCTTTGGTTTTGACTTTGAAAATTGGCAAGGTAACTGCTACCAATAGATACAAATTAGATATTATTACATCATTGGCATTTTGGCAGACACTCTTAACCAGAGCGACATACAGTTGATTAGACTAAGCAGGAGACAATCCTCCCTAGGAGCAATGGAGGGTTAGGGGCCTTGCTCAAGGGCCCAAAGGCTGTGCGGATCTTATTGTGGCTACACCGGGGATCGAACCACCGACCTTGCGTGTCCCAGTCATTTATGGGGTGGGCTGGTAAAAAGTAGGGAGATCTGTCATTTACCTTAGCCACTACGCTACAGGCCGGCCGAGATATACAGAGTTGGTAGTAAAGTTGATAATAAAGTTAGCCTAAAGGACAGGACAAAATGGACCACATTAGTTAATATTCACAATGACCCCCAGTACTCATCCTGCAGATGATGAGAGCCTCCTATTTTTGATTCCCAGATTTGTAATGATGATCTGGTCTTGAAGTCTTCTCCATATTTACTTGACTCCCAGTGCACTGTGTGGGAGTGTATTGTACCAGCTGCCAAGTGAATCCTTTCTGCCTGTGTTGAAGTCTTCAAATCTGACTGTCCGGTGATGGGATGCTATCCAATGTGCCCAGGAGACCAGAACAATTTTTTCTCGCAACAAACGCACTGAAAACACAATTTTTCATATGAGGATTTATCGTTGCATTTGAACATTCAGCTAATAGCAAAGTCAAGCCTAATTAGTCACCAGTTCATTCCCAAAAGACCAGCACAGGGAGATATGAGTGCAGAGCTATTGTTTCTAAATTGATTCATGCTAAACATTAGCCAACAAATTCTTCATGTTTCAACATAACAGATGTATTTTCCTTCAAGCAAATGCAATCGCCTCTGATTTAGTGGAAGTGCAGCAAGGTCAAATAATCCCCCTCCCCTTTTCTTAGCAGTCCTGAGGTTCTGCCTGTAGCTGTAAATAAACAATGTGTCTTCTTCTTTTATCAAATGGAAAATACTACTTCAAGAAATGGGAGGTAGAGGGCAGGGGCTTCATGATGCTTTCATTCCTTCGAGACTTCACTGCAAAAGCTGGGGACTTGGTTAAGTAATTGTGGTTTATGTCTTTGAAGTAACCCATGTTGTTGTAATCCCCCTGACCCCAATGAGTTCAACTGGTTTTTATTAATGGATCACACAGCTAGCCTGGGGTCCTCCCACCGCTCCCACCCATTAGCCGCACATCAGTCTAAGACGTCGAGGCCAGCTCTCCCTTCTTTTTACCAGCCCACCCCGATTTTTGATTCCGCTTGATTCCGACTGGAGCCTGGTCTCGCAGACGTCTGTTTTCCACAGTCAGGTCCCGTCAGAGCGTCTTTAAATCACCGCTGGCGCAGGCAAACCAAGTGAGAATGCAGCCCGGTGACTTTGATGTGAATCATACATGCAGATGGGCTACACCCTCCGAGGATGATAAACAATGATGCACGCAGGTTTGGCTGGCTCTTACCTCTGGGCCCTTCCAGATGGAAGCCATTTAATGGCTCAGGCTGTACAGCAGGTGGCTCAGATGTTTGTATTAGGGCAGGCGGAGGAAAGAGACGCTTTTCATTGCACTACACATGGATGAAATTCGAGCAACAACGTTAATTCATAAGAAATAGACCATAAATCGGTTTGCAGCATGCAGACTGTATGGATACTGCATTGTACATGCTATGGTTGATTATAACTTGTTCTGCAAGCATATGGATGGCTACTGGAAATTTCCATTTCAGGGAAATATCAGTTATCAGCCCTCAGAACAGATTGCATTTCCTGTAGGTATGGTGGGGGCTTGAAAACATAATGGCCAATAATATCAACTGTCTTTTTCCCTTTGGAAAAAAAGCCCCCACATTTTAATCCGGAAAACTGCTCATTTTAACAAGATGTCACACATTCCTGAATGTGAGGACCTGACTTAGTCATGTAGCTTGTCTGTTGGGCCTGACATTTTGCTTGCCGAAATGATTATTTATTGATCAAATGTTTACAGCGTAATGTAGAAGGAAACCTATTGGTTTGATTGTCCTCACACCAGAAACTCCTCAGCCCAGCTCAAAGTTCATGTCATTTATTGGTAGATCACTATGTCAACGATTCTATTCTGCAACATAATAATATATCATATTTTGTATATTATACAGTCCCCTCCAAAGGTATTGGAACAGCAAGGCCAATTCCTTTGTTTTTACAAAATACTGAATACTTTTGGGCGGTACGGATGGTGCAGTGGGTAGCACTGCTGCCTCACAGCAAGGAGGTCCTGGGTTTGAATCCCTGTCGGCCGGGGCCTCTCTGTGTGGAGTTTGCATGTTCTCCCTGTGTTTGCGTGGGTTTCCTCCAGGTACACTTGTTTCCTCCCACAGTCCAAAGACATGCAGGTTAGGCTGATTGGAGAGTCTAAATTGCCCATAGGTATGAGCGAATGGTGTGTGTGCCTTGTGATGGACTGGCAACCTGTCCAGGGTGTATTCCTGCCTTTTGCCCAATGTATGCTGGGATAGGCT
This sequence comes from Conger conger, assembly GCF_963514075.1. NCBI lineage: Eukaryota > Metazoa > Chordata > Actinopteri > Anguilliformes > Congridae > Conger > Conger conger. The sequence goes on from NC_083765.1 coordinate 30,779,995, forward strand.
CCAGCCCCCCTGCGACCCTGTTCAGGATAAGCGGGTTAGGATAATGAATGAATGAATGAATTGGGGTTGACATAAAAAGAAGACAAGGGTTTAGAATTTCCTGGTATTTACACCAAGATGTGTTAAACTACTTAGACCATAGCAACTTTGGTATCATTAGGTGAGAAAAAGTGTTCAAGAGAGTATTTAAGTAAATTGAGATAATAATTTGTTTTGTTGCCAGTCTGTTCTGGGTCATTCTCTTGCTGCATGACGCATTTCTCCATAAGTTGGCAGACAGAATGTTTTTGTAGATGAAACATCTTATAGTTATCTTTTTGACAATGCAAAGTGTAACTAATATATTTCTCCTTGCAATTGCACAATGTCATTGTGGGGTGGCGCTTATCCAGGATTCGGTATATGTGAACCGATTTCCAGGGTATGAAAAATTGGTGCGAGATCATGTAGATTCTTTTCACCCATTCCCATTGTGTTTCAATTAATACATTTGTTTCTGAACTAAAAAATAAATTGTCCATAGCCACATTCATTTGGCAAGTTGGCCATGGTATACATGGAATAATGAACGACCCTATGAACAAGTCAGTTATGAGGAAATAATTGCCCTTCAGGGTGTTATTTATGCACTCCAACACATTCATAACACTCATAACACACCTTATGAAAAATGAATCCAGTAGGTGCATCCTCTTTAGTCTCCCTTGAACATAAATACTTACAATTTAAAATGGACCAAAACCATCATGATGGAGGAATATACTGATATCTGGTGAAACTCCACCCTGGCCCAAAATTGCAAGCATTTACCACTCACCATTTTAAACCAACCGAAGGAGAAGGGCTGTCTCTGACAGAATTTCCCCCATTTCAAGAGATTAAAAGAGAACACCTTAACATCTGGAAAAAGGGAGCATGGTCTGCTTCAACTTGACAGGGGGTCATAAAACCGACTCCTAAAACATGAAAGCAATTTATTAGCAGAGAAGATTTGAGACAACAGGTAGAATAACAGAGGACTGTACAGATAAACATTCAGTACTTCAGATGGCACGATAAGTCTGATAAGATTGTTTTTGAATTGTGGTGCCATTCATAAATACTGAGGAATTACCAATGTGTTGTTGAAAACATTCCTCTGCAGGTGCATTATGGGAGATTATGAAGATGGCATGGCAGTCCAGGTGTGGGATGACACGGTGGATATAATAGCGCATGATAAACCTGTTTAACAGATTTCCTGCTTGTCTAGACCCCAAGCAGGGAACTGCTTTGAAGGGGGAAAAGCATGAACCAATCTTAACTCATCTAAAACAAGCCAACTGCTGCTTGCTACTTGAATATGGATGGCATTTCTAGTGATATATCTAGTAATTCAGGGCATGATACTAAGACCTGGATTCAATTAACATTCCAGCTCATATTTTAGACATTCCTCCTTTGTGTTACTTGTTATCAATGTAAACAGTTTTATTTAGTCATTTTTAATGTTTGCTATGTTATTTTCTGACAAATAAATACCACTTGTGTTTGCATGATACTTGCATTTATTTTAAAATATTTTAAGTTAAGTCAAATGTTCAATGAATTCCATCTTAACTATAACCAGAAGAAAATATTCCCTCATTTAATGATGGATATGGAGTGCAATGCAATTTAAATTAATTTGGAATGTGGTACTGTAGATCAAGGATCTGTTCCACAAAGGATTACTTAGTTAGCCAGATAACTGCACAATAAAAGTAAAACATGGACCCCAAAAATCTGGAATATGGACTGAAGTAAAAAGTTCTGGGTTTTATTCTGTGCAATTATCGAGCTAGCTCAGTCATTCTGCTTTGTGGAACAGGATCAGTACAGATCAGTGTCATAGATTATGCGTATTTATTTTGGTATTAATAAGAAGAAGCTTGAAAACACTATGCATGATTTTAATGATTGTAAATATCATAAGATGCTCAGTCATTACTATGATACACTGGCAAACAGTGTCTGGGTTAACTTTTGACAATTACCTTGCTTGTCCACCTATCACTATTTATTATTGAAAAAATTGCTTTGGCCTTTTCTGGGTGTGGACCATTTTTATTTCTGTGTTGTATCTGAAAAGGCAAAAACTGTTATTTCGATTTTATGGCCAAAAAGGTTGATGTTTTACAATAATGCGATGCCTACGTCTAAATAGAGGACTTCCAAGGAATCGCTTGTGTCTTGAGTATTCTCAAGTGAATATTTCTGAGGAAGACTGTGAAAACACCTTTGGCTCCAATATGGAGGACATTTTCATTGATGTGAGCCCATTTTATATCAGTGAGCATCTAAATATATTATCTAAATATTGTACCATTATTCAGTATGCTTATGAATAAAGAACAAGCCTGCCTTTGAATAATAAATTGTATGTGAAATTGTGGTCAAATTGTTGATGGAGGTTGCATGTTTGACAAGAATTTCAATCAATAGACCTCAATCAATATATTAGTATACAAGATGTTATTATTGTGACTATTGCGTATTTTTTACAATCTTTTCGACCTGTTGCTGTCTGAGGAAAGCACAAGGAGAGGGAGAGGTAGGGGGAGGTCGACAGGTGGGGTGAAGTGCAAACACTTTTTTTCAGGATAAAAGTAAGCAAAATACAGTTTTTTACACATCATATTATTTAGTTTCCATGTGTCCTTTTGGAGTCTCCAAATATCTTTTTTTGGAAAACTGCCCAGATATAGCTTAGAAAGAATGTTCATTTTTGGAAATATTGTCATCAAACTTCAAAGGTGTTTTGGCTGTGGCTCTGTTGTATTTCTAAGCGTGCCAGGCACCGCCACAATAGTCTATATCCACTGTTTTGTAATAATATTTGGAGTAATTCTGACTCTTGGAAAACAAACCCCAAAAGATTACCTGGATTATACTTCTAGTCAAAAGCGTTCAAGAATAGTAACCATTTTATTTTGGGTATGTTATTTTCAAAAGTTATTTTCAAGCTTGTGTCAAGAACTGGGGTGATATTTAAGGGGTTAAACATTATCTGACATAACCTATTAAATCATATAAATTGATCAAACATTATATATCAATTGATAAAGTGATTACCAAACTTATGTAACATAATATAAAAATATAAAAGGGTTGCACTTGCTTTATTTGTTAGTCAGCTTTAAGGCCATTTTAGCACGATAGTACGAGTCTCTTTACCTCCTTTATTGGACTCCTGTAATAGTTTTGTAGGACATCTGAGACAGAATGTTCAATTCAGTGTTTGGTCCATTGTGTCAGCTTTGCTTTGTCTTACCCTCAATATATCTATGTTGTGATGTGGACTACCCCTCGGCGCATTACACAGTAATCAAAACTGTCTGACCGTGGCAGTTAGCCAGTCCAGATTTTTAGAACACAGCATTCCAGGAATTTTAGCTGTAGGTTGTTTGGAATAATGCGGTGCGGGGGAATGGTAATAACTTAAAGAGAGGACTTCGCATCAGATAATTAATTGGCGGATGGAGTAGACCCTTTCTGAAAAGTAACACCACACAGTTAGACCTTCACAGTCAGGAAAAAAAGGAACGTGCCCTGTGACTTCCTCGAATGACTCACACTGTTTCAACTGATAACGCTGACCCCTCTTTCGCAAAATGTTGGCCACATGAAAGTGTATGCTGGTAGTGAAGGGCCCACGGGCCCATCCCTACGTCAGACTGGTACATTCGATTCCCTTTATTCTTGTATTTGTGCCTCGGGCTGCTGGGACACATGAAGACCTGGGTTTCGTGCGTGTGTCACACATTCACAAGGGTGGTCATTGTCGTCATTGTCACTAACAGTCTGTAGCTGTATTAAAAGTTTCTTCTTACAGAGACGTACTATAGACCATTGCTTAAACATTCTGCACAAGGGCCCTTTATGAATTAGCACTTTGAGGCACGTCCCCTGTTCTAACGCATTCCATAGAACTGTTTCATGCATTCAGCGGAAAACCATGAAAGCACATCAACCTAAAGGGATATCAACCTAAAGGGATAGGCTGTGAAACACCAACAGATCATACACTTGCCTGCGTCTACAAACTTTTTTTATTAAGAACACTATCCCCTATTCAATGTGTATTCTGCCTCACAAGTCATATCAGCAAAAACAATTAACAATTACTTGTGCTTCAGTTGTACACGTATATTGAAAACACAAACAAAAAAACAAGGCACTCTAAGGATGTAAGTTCTTCCTTCTTTGTGGTCAGATTTATGGTCCTGATTTATGATGTGCCTAACCAGTAGAGCTTCTAAAAATTGTGTTCTAATGAAAAACTGTGATTTTCCATATATTTTAGTGAATCAATATGGTAAAGCATAATGTGAAATAAAATTTGATCTATGGCATTTTAATGGTACATTTAAAATTTGACAGAGCAGGAAGGGTCAGCAGTAAATTCAAGTTTTGTTCCACCAGTGATGATGCCTTTGAAAAGTGTCGATTGGGAGGGAAGCGATGGTGTTTTAACAAACACCAGGTTTGTATGTGCACATGTTAAAGTGTTACTGTGTTAGCAGTGACACAAGGTTTGGCAGATTTACAATTATTGGACAGCACACATGCATAGACGTAGACTTACAGTTTGGGTTTGCTGACCCGGGGCTGCTGCCTGGGGGGGGGGGGGGGGGGGGGCGAGACTGAGTGCTGACCTTGGAGGATGGGGGGAGTGGCCTGACATCATGACTCTAACATCATCCACTTGTTATAACCTTCCTAGTTTCTAGGTCAGAACCCAGTTAAGAAATTATGGGCATGGGATGTTCTGAAATGCGGGCTTTGAACAGCGGTTTTCACATAGATTTCTGTTTAGTACAGCATAATTCTGTGTTGGAGATCAAGTCTAATCACCTGTCATGATATCTTTCCAAATCTTGATATCTTTTTTCAAATGATAAGCCCACATGATTTGATCAAATAGGAACTGGAATGCCTAATGGAAATGATACAGCTACAATATGTTTAAGACTCAATCATTGGACAAAGAGGCAAGGCCACATGCATGGATCTTTAGATCAGTGAAATAATGGCCCTGACCCCAGATCAGTTTCAGAGAATTACCAGAATGACAGACACCATGATATGCGTTTTTACACTTTTTTACAAGTTATGAATCTTATCAAACTTATTAAATCTTCAACGTATTCAAATTGTTAAAAAATAAGCAGAATATAACCATAATCGAAGGGTACAGAGTACGGTTATTACAGAGGTGAATTGGATTATAAACACATTGTGGCACTGAGCAGAAAATCTCCTTGAGAAAATGTTGGATGTATAAGGAGTGCATTGATGTTTTTATAGGCTTGAAATGATAGCCCCAGATGGTTTCAGGTAGTAAGTTTGACCTAGTAAGTCTGTTTCATGTTCTCTGCTCAAAGTCCACTTTCAAAAAAAAAAACTTTAAAAAGATGACCGGTCACAGGCAATGATGTGTTTCCAATTTAATGGGGGAAAAAGGCCAAATCATCAGCAATTTGTACATTTAAAACAGTGATAATGAGAGATTAGGGCACATATCAAGATCAAATAGATATCCATATTTAATACTGTTTTCATGAACAATGCAGGCCAATCAGTAGCACTAATTACCCAGGAGAAAATAAAATAAGGGCTGGATTCAGATTTGAGGGCTATAATTGATGGTCCCTGGTTTATGGTATGACAGCAATTAATTAATAGTAAATTTTTATTTACTAATGCTATTTATTTATTTTTATTTACACATTGTGTAAAAGTATTTTGCTGTTGGGGCCTTCACATTTAGGATCACCCATCAGCGCTGGCCTACTCAAGAGCACAGCCTTTTGTGAATTATACCTATCCTTATGTGAGCACAGCTTCTTCAGCAATAGTGTATTCCTGCGTATCTCCCGTTCTCTGACTTCAGGTGAAGTACTTGTCATTGGATATATTGGCTCAGTTATCATACACATATCTGGTATGACAACTGTACACATTTCTGCGACCTGTTTACTGGACCTCGTCAAAACATTCTTGTTGGCCACAAGTTCATTCCTCAACAGCAATTATATTTAATCATATCTCATCCTCCGTTTCTCTTTGCAATTATGCAGTCGAGATGATAAACAGGTTTGTTTTATCCCTTCCCACAGCCTTCGGTATCATCCTGTGTACAAACAATCAGAGCCTCTAGTGATTCAACCAGCCAAACCGCTATGGCAAACGTGGTCAACACCAGGAAGGGATTTTGATACAATTTCAAGAAATATTTTTGAGCTTTGACATAATGAACCGCAACGCCTGGATGAACGAGAGCCGCGATTTCTAGGGTTTGAGTGGCATAGCTTTGTTTAACTGCCCTGGCTTAGATAAACTAGTGGCCTCAACTACAGATGCAGGCCAGATACTCTTAATGCATGTTAAGATATGCAACTGATTATAAATAGGTAGCTTTGGCATGTAATGTTAACAACACAAATGTACTACTACTGAGGTAATTTACCATATCCTGAACTGGCCATGATGATTCATCTTAATGCATAAAAGTCACAAACTCCACACATAAGAATACTGTGAGGACTATGATATGAATGTGAGGCCATCTTCCCTAAAACAATCTAATCTACACTGAAAGATAAATAAACATATTCAGATTCTGAAAGCAAGTGAATGCCAGTGACTAATCGTCTTCAGTCAGCTGGACTGATGTGGACCAAATCTTTCACACCTCAAACCATACATTCAGTCAAACAGTGGAGAGTAGTCATGAATAAACGATAAACATTTATTGAAGCAAGTAATACTTGCTCGCTGCGTTTAACATGAAAATACAAGAACACTCAAAAGAATGGAATGGAGAAAAACAATAGCAATGGTCATAAAAGTAACCACGCAACACGTTTCAAAGTTAAAATACAAGAGAACAATGGATGACTTGACTTGTGAAAACCACTATCCAAACCACAGGTTTGTGTCATGGACAGAACAAAATGATTTTGAAAAAATGACAAAAAAGAAAGACTGGTGATTCACCAATAAAAGCTATTTGAATGCCTATGGTCATGTTCAGTGTTACTTCGACCATATGGTTAGTACAACTGCAATAAATGGATACAGACAGACAGACACTGAATTGTCCCTGAGGATATTCCTATCACAGTTGGGACCAAGTATTGAATCATCATACATCATACTCTTGTACAGTATGTATATACAAACAACATACAATAATTTTATTTACAATGAATGGCCTTATGCAAACACTGAGTTTCAAATTAAAGAGTTTCAAATGACTTACATTTTGTGAGCTGAGATGTATATGTTCTAACTGACATTTTTGACAAACAATAGTTGGTGTCATGAATATGTATTTTATAGGGCACTAAATACATGTATGAGGTTTTATACAAAAATGCTACATTTAAAAGGCAATATCTGCTTGGATAAATTGAAGCTCAATATATAAAAACTACTCAGCGATAGATAGATAAAACCTTCTAATTCTCAGCTCATGATTTTCTGCTTAAACGGTTCTTGGTAACTGGCATACAAACCCCTTCATTCAACCATTATAAAGTAAATATTGATTAAATAGTAAATATTCATAGATAGCTTTTTACAGTAGGAATTATGTTTTTGGTCTTGATGAAGATGTAGTAAATGTATGCCAATGTCCCTCAAATGTTATCTGAATCTGAATTGGTTTTGTCCCACTTTCTGATATTTGATAAGGCATTTGGCATATCGGAGAACAGTGGTTTGACTAATGCCACAGCATGAGCACTAAAACCAGCCTGGCCAACAAGTGCATGTGCATGACAAATGTTTCACTTCACAGAGTAAACTTCAGAATTATGTCTGTCAGGGAAACATCATATAATTGTATCATCTGTCCCAAACAACTGGGCTGACTAGAAAGGTTGGTTTACACAGTGGGACACAGGCCTGGTAGGAGTTTAGATGAGAAAAGTAGTGCTCAAACAGAAATTTCAATCCTCTCTCAACACTGCTTCACAGTGGATTACATCCTTCAGAAATGAAATCCCAAAAAAACCCTCCTTCTGGCTTGGACCATAAGTCAAACTGTGAGGGTCTTGAAAATGTCTGACTGTCATCTTGTGCGCACATAGTTTTTTGGGGAAGAATCAGTGAAAGCTTGTCTGCTTGTTTGTATACTGAAAGTGCTGAGGATTTGGTTCTAGTTATAATTCTGCCTGAAAAAATGTGAAGAGTGTCTGAGGTCTATGGAGGAAACCACTGAGTGGAATGTCACAAAAAGAATTCCTAGACAACATTGAAGAACACAATGTTCTTTTGTGCTTTACTGTTGCTCCCACCATTTCCTAGAATTTACATTTATTTTAATAGCCAGGCCTCGTGGGTTGTACATTTGAAACATTCTATTAAAAATAATGTAAATAAGCACTGAAATTGCTTTAATCTAAATGGAAGACAGACACTTCAATTTAAAGATAATCTAATTAAAGGCTTATAACAAGAACTTCAAAGTGGATTGACTTGGTTACTTCAATTATTATGTTACAGGCTAAACATGTAACTTTAATTTTTTAGCATAATTATGTTCTCTTGTTCCAATATCTGGTCTAGCTTCTAGCTTGTGGATTAGTGTCACAGTTTCATATGTTACCAGAGCATGTTTAGTATTAATGTTCATTAAAACAATGTTCAAAGGGAAATCTAGACCTTGAGTACTACAGTAAGTAGCTGAGTGGGGATGTGCTCTCCAGTCACGTAACCACATATTCTGCCAAGGTAGCCCAGAGTTCAGTACATGTACACCAGCAGTAAAATGGAAAGACTCACATAATCTATAGCTGCTAACATCCTTGGTCTGCCACTCAATCAGGCTAAAGCTCATTGCAGCGGCTCATGGTTTGGAAGATACAGTACATTTCAGGATCCCACACCCCATCCCTGCAGCTGTAAATATGGTTAGGTCAAATACCACAGAAAAGCATTCTATTCCTCCTCTCTTTATTGCAAATTGTGCAATAGACTGACATTGGTAAAGTATGTGTTAAACTGTATTTGTGTGATTTTATATTATATGTACATACTGTACAGTTCCATGAAAAAGTATTTGCCCTATTCCTGAATTCCTCTATTATTGCATATTCATCACACTGAATGGTTTCATATCTTACAAGATATTAGACAAAGGTATTCTGGCAGAATTCATGGTTCCTACAAAAATGGCCAGGTCCCAAGGCAGCAAAGTATCCCCAAACCATCACACTACCATCACCATGCTTGACTTTTGGTATGTTATTATTTTGAAATGCTGTATTTTATTTATGCCAGACATAATGGGACCTGTGTCATCCAGAAAGTTCCACTTCTGACTCATCTGTCCACAGAATATTATCCCAAATAGCTTGGGGATGATCCTGGTGCATTTTTTGCAATTGTGAGCTTTGGTGTTTCTCTTAGTTGGCAGTCCTTACTACCTTTCTGTTCTCGCATGAATCCCTTTTTTGCCCAGTCCAGTCCCTTTGTTATTGTAGAGTCATGAACACTGACATTAGCTGAGGCTAGAGAGTCATGAACATTGACATTAGCTGAGGCTAGAGAGTCATGAACACTGACATTAGCTGAGGCTAGAGAGTCATGAACACTGACATTAGCTGAGACTAGAGAGTCATGAACACTGACATTAGCTGAGGCTGGAGAGTCATGAACACTGACATTAGCTGAGGCTAGAGAGGCATGCAGAACTTTGGATGTTCATCTGGGATCATTTGTGACTTCTTCTATGAGTTGTCACTTGGAGGAATTATGTCAGGCCAGCCACTCCTGGGAAGGTTCACCACTGTTCGATGTGCTCTCCAGATTTGAAGATAATGGCTCTCACTGTGGTTCGATGGAGTCCCAGAGCCTTTTTTTCTCATCTCTTCTGGAATTTTCTTTGATCATGGCATATCAAACCTATGAATTTGTCTGAACTCAGCAACTTTGCAAAGAAGATAGGACTGAAATTCCCACACAGTGAGGTGAAAGATTCATATGAAATTATAGGAAGTGTTCAATTGCGCTTATTACTGCTAAAGGTGGTGCAACCAGGGATTCATATTATGGGGAAATTACTTTTTCATGAGGTGATTTTCATTAAATTAATTAGTAGCAATAAATAAAAAAAAGTTAAAAAAAAGTTTTATGTTTACTCAGGTTCCTTTTGTCTAACATGCAATCTTTGGCTAAAGATCTGAAACCATTAAGTGTGATGAATATGTCACAGCTGTATGAATCGGGGGATGGGCCTCTGGAATAGCAGTGATATTATAGAAAAAATGGAAGATACTATTCTGAACTGCTCCAAAGATGCAATACAGACCCAGCGACTCATGAGAACATGGCATCGAGAGACCTCTGGCTTTTTTTTACTCGTCTAGCTGACTACTTACGAAGGGCTTATAAAGGATTTATGAAATAACATTTTCAATTATGATACACATTATATTTTCAAGCATAGCATACCCAAATGGGATCTAACCGTGTGTGATTGCCTGTGTATTCTTGTGGGCCTTTGCCGCCCGTGATGCACATGCACTACTTTACTAAATCTTGCCGTGCCTGGTAATTCCTTCATGGATCACTGGATATGGATATGCAGTAAATACCCTCAAATTAGAGCTGACATTTTGCACTTTAACCTCATATTCATATCCAATGTGCTGGAGTACAGAGCAAAAGCAACAGGGAATTGTGTCACTGTCACAGTTTATTTATGGACTGCAGTTTTTCCACACAGAAACCACCCAAAGAACTTCACAAACTTGACTCTGTCTAGGTATGGGCCCTCTAAGCAGGTTCATGCACTGAACTCTCTCCAGTAAAATCTTCAAAATGAAATGCTCTGCTGTAGTCAGTGTGGAATGTCAGATCCCTGTAAATTCTGCTCCTGTCTCAGGAACCACTTTATTTTAGTCGCTCAGCAGATGGACCCCATCTGACTGCAGTTCAAAAGGGAAACAAACAGCTATGGAGCTTGGACCCTTATCTGTCAAAGTTTTCAACATAAAAAACACTAGAGTAATTCCTACAGGGCTAAAGAAAATGTTGGGTTACAGCATGACTGAAACACTTTGTACATAAATATACACTCAGTGAGCACTTTATTAGGTATTTATTATAATTACTTTTGAGACTTCTATGCAGAAAAGCATCTCTGAACACACAACGCAATCTCTAAGTGGATAGGCTACAGCAGAAACCAGCTGGTGTGTTTCATAATTGTGGTAAAGTCTTCCTGTTACAGAGCTTGTTTTCAATTATATTTATACTGGGAGTTTAGAATTATGAAAGGCTTTCTCTGGTTTCACAACACTGCTTCACATTTTCATTCCTTGATTGTTGTGGGTTTTAATGGCATATTTTCATTGTCAGTTTTACATTTCACTAAAATAAATTCAATTTGACCAAAATGACCACTACTACTAATTGACAACTGTCATTTTTTCCATTGAAAGTGTGCATGCACACCCGGTACACACTACTTTGTTCAATTTCACTATTTAAATATTTAATTCTCAAGGAATGAGGTTTGTAGCCTGATGATTCCCTAAATGTTTTTTACATGTTAACCTTTATTATGTGAAGGCAATGGCTTCACCAGCTTAACCTCTATATTAGAGCTGGGAGACTGTCTTAGCAGGCCTGACATTCACTGAAGAACATAACTGAAACCCCCTCCAGAATCTGTTCAAGCCCTGAATCAATAAGAGGACAGGATGACTGTGTTAAACAGTCATACCACGTACTCAGGATTCCAGGACAGTCAGGCAGGGCTGCTCATGGACTGTTTGAAGAACATTTTAACTTGGATTAGAAAAAGTAATTATACCATTACATTTTATTTAGCTTTCATCCAAAGCGACGTACAAAACAGTGCATATCAAGGTCATACAACAAACAGCCGAAGACATCAGATAAGGTACAATTCATATAGGATTGGTTGTAAGGCCATGTATAGTGCATAAGGTGGATTCAAGTCGGGACAAGCTGAAGCCATTCACGCAGCTGGCAGGATGAGCAAGTCGGCCTGTGCCAGCAGTGCGGAGTGGTTGAGCTTAGGGTTGAGCTTAGGGCATAGGGCTGAATTATGTCTTGTAGGTAGGGAGGGGGCATCTTATTGGTTGCAACATTGGCCAGAGTGACTTCAGCAGAGGTGCGACCTGTGAAAACTTTGGAAGGTTGAAGACAAGTCAGGCTGCAGCGTTCTTGATGAGCTGTAGTGGCTGGATGGCGTAGGCTGGCAGACTTGCCAGTAGTGAGGTGCAGTAATCTAGTCAGGAGATTACCATAGCCTGGATGAGCAGCTGTGTGTGGTCAGGTATGGTTGAATCCTCCTGATGTTATACAAAAGGAATCTGCTGGACCGTGATGTTGCTGGTCATCCAGGACCACTCCCAGGTTCCTAGCAGAGCGAGAGGCAGTCACTGTAGTACCATCAACAGTGACAGAGAGTTCTTTACTTAAGTGATGTCATTTGCTAATGAAAGACTGTCTCTGGGTAACATCACTCTATTTTTGTTAGGTTACCATCACAACTCTTTTGTTTGTCTGGGGGGTTAACATGGCTGTGCTTGTTTGGCCAAGGGACTAATATTGTTCTGTGTTTGTCTACTGGTTTGATTTAACAGAATTTATCCAAGGTTGAATCCCATTGAATGTGACTGTATGTTTGTTTATGGGTTTGTCTCAAGGGCTAATCTGTGTTTGTCTAATGGACTTGCATCATTCTGAATTTTCCTATGGAACTGTGTGCATGTGAGTCACACTTGTATTCAAATCCTCTTTCGCAAAATCCTTAGATGAATAATGTTCTCCATTCCCCTCTCAAGTTAAATTAATGTATTTATTTTTATTTTGGAGATCCAAAAATAAAATAGAAAAAAAACAAGGCCTAATTCAATTTCATCCCCTCCATTTTCACATCCGGATGATATTTCGAAGGAAATAATACAATGGTGCTGGCTTGCAAACCAAAACATAAAAGAGCCATTTAATTGGAAGGTTTATCTTCTCAATACGCTTGCTGTATACCCACTGTGTGTGTGTTTGTGCGTGTAAGTGTGTGCGTACTGTAGCTTCAGGTTCTCCTGTTCTGCTCACTTCCAGAGGTAAATAGAGCTGAAATAATTACCGCAATTTCAAATCAAAGCACGAACAATGTCCAACACAAATACTGAGAGATCTCAAATGACTGCATATCTAATGATATCAGGAATTTGAGACTTCCAAGAACCATCTGTGAAAAAAGCAATGAATGACATCACTGCTTCATAAACCCACACCAAATAAGGGAGTTATATGTAAAAATGATGCTGACCTTCTTTACAACATAAACATGTGATCCTATATAAATTTGATGAATGATGAAAATAAATGAAAACTGTTTTGTTGGTGAAACACTGATAAAGAAAACTTAAAATCAAATAATGCCAAAATATTAAATAAAACACTCAGTTACAAGCATAGTAGCTCTCTGTGTGCTTTAAAAAATACACTCAGCACATTATTAGGTAGACCTGTACACCAGTCTGTTAATGCAAATATTTATTCAGGCAATAATCTGGTCAGAATGGAGAAGAAATGCAATCAAGTGACTTTGACCATGGAATGATTGTTGGTGCTAGACAGGGTGGTTTGAGTATCTCTGATGTCCTGAGATTTTCATGCACAACAGTCCCTAGAGTTTGCAGAGAATTGTTGTTGACAGAGGTTAGAGGAGAAGGGCCAGACTGGTCAAAGGTGACGGGAAGGTAACGCAAATAACCATGCATTACAACAGTGGTATGCAGAAGAGCATCTCTGAACACACAACGCATCAAACCCTAAGTGGATAGGCAATCACAGCAGAAGACCAATAAGTCAAAAAAATAAGTCCAATAAATACCTAATAAAATGCTCACTGAGTCATATTTCAAATGTTTTCTGGTATGTTGTAATTTGCATTATTTTCTTCATGCATGTCTCAAAATGACAATTTCATTTAATTTTGCTGCCTAATATAAGATAGCAAATTATTAAATCGATATAAAAGACCATTTAAAAAGTCAATGCTCCTTTAGTAGATCTTATCCTTTGTGAAAATTCATAAAACATGACAGGCAATTCTCACATTCTCACTGCATAGTTCTGTGAAGAAGCAGCAGCAATTGAGGTCAGTCACAGGAGCCTCTGGAAGCTGTTGACCATGGTCTTAGCTGTGGTCATGACTGAGGTTGTGGTCAAGGTCAAACAGTGCCTGCCTTGTGTTTACAAAGAAATCAAAGCAATCATAGCTGACCATGCAATAAACAGAAGCTGGACAGTGACTGGCAGTCACAGCCAAAACATCCTGTGGCCTTGTGGAAGGTGAGAGATTGTCTCCCATATGGGGAAGGCAATTTTGTACAGCCAGATTTCTGCCAGATCACAGCAGAAAATCAGAAACCACAATTTACTGTGCTTATTATCTAGTTAGGGTTTCACAGCAATTAGATTGGGCCTTTTGGAAAATGCTTTCATAATAAAATTGAAATGCAATGAATTGCAATGAACGTAACTGATATATATTTCTAATAATATATCCCCCCATGCCTCCTTTCAACTTGTGAAATGACAGTCATGTGAATAAAGTAAGGAACACAATCTCACAGATACATGTTCCTTGCAGGCATGTCCTGTGCTCCTGAGCATCTGACATGGAGAGGCATGAAAGCTGCTCACTTTCTTCATTTTCGGCAGCTTACTCTCTCCAACAAAACCCCCTTACATCTGCAATGAACACCCAGGCATGGGGTCATTGTGTAGTGTAATCACAACACGTACCCTGTGGTTGAGATGGGGGGTGGGTGGGGGGGTGTCGGCCTAATTCAGTTTTGCATTGAGCATATCACTCTAACCTTGAGCTCATTTGCAGTTTGAGGCAGCTGCCACATGTTAGGGCTTCCTTGTTCCTTAATTACAGCACAGAAGGTCTCCCCTGTGAGACACACAATCTAAGAGCGGGCACGTGAAGATATTTGCGGTGGGATGTTTTTTTTCTTTCAGTGGACCCACTGATTTCCCTGAGGGTGGTCCAGACAACTACTGATGAGCACATAAACTCAGATCAAAATTATATCTGCAGGCTGCTGTCAGATAATAGTTTCCTGTTCCACAGGGGGGGGAAAAGGCGCAGGAAAATGCCAGCATGGGTAGCCTATTTCGTGCTTAAGTTCTCTCCATTCTCTTCAATGGTGGTGGTGACAGTGTCCAACACTGCTATACTTCCAAGAGCTTGAATTCCATTCCCACTTACGGGGTCAGATCTACACGTCCAAGATCAGTGTCTTTGAATACAGGAGTCTTTCATGTGAACTTCCATTTTTGTACAATGAAGTAATCGCATTAACAAGTTCACAGCCGGTTCATGTTAGGATGTTCGCATTACAATTTTCTCTAAGCAATTATAAGCTGATTTGTACTGTACAGCCGCTTTGCAGTCAACACAGAGAGAGCACTTGGCAGGTAATGCTTTTCTTGAGGTGGGGTAGATTCCAATCTCTTTTGGTTGGATGCAGTGGAAACACAATGTTCTCTCAGATATGGGAAACAGGTGCCATGGTTTTGCAAAAACCTACGACACCCATGGGAGCAGTACTGCAGACAGTATCCCTGAGTAAAAGGGTTCCATGGTGAATGATAGTGAATCATTCCCAATTCAATGCATTATTGAGTATTTCAGCCATTGTTGCATTCCCATGCACACAAAAGCCTAGCAGATATACTTGGATCATCATGGAGGTGAAAGCAATATACAACTACTTTCACTTGCAGATTGCATCTTTTTACCAGTATATGTTTCACAAAATTGTGTCTAATATTTTAAACATGTGGAGTAAACTGTGTGCCAACTTGTACACATATAAAATATTTTGATGAGATTATTATTAAATGTATTGACTTTCATAAGCTTTGTAACTAATTTAGAGTATTGATAAGTCAGTGATAATGCTCACCCCACACACCAAAGTCCTTCCAAACTCCGCTTCTCCCTGTCTGTATCAGTCCACACCTTATTTCGGCCCTCAAGATATGCTCTTTTGGGGTAATTATGTTTCTTCCATCCAGCTCAGTAACAGAGGGGAAGGTTCTTCCCAGTGTTAAGCAATGCTTAGAAGGTTGGTGAGTGTAGGACACATGTGTGCAGGGCAGGCCAAATTTAGGCTCTCCTTTGTAGCCATCAGTTCTCCCAGGCCCAAAAGCGAAACTCCTCTCCTGGTGTCCGACCATAGGGAAACAGACGCGCCGTTTGATCTGAGCTGTCAGCCTCATTTGATGTGTGGCACCCATGGTGTAAATAAGATACCCTTTGTATCTACTCAGAGTTATGAGTGTGTTGCTCAACAAAACCATGCAGAGTGATGTTCTGTTCATGGTGATGTTGATGAGCACTCTTGCAGTTTTCTTTTTTTCTTCTTTTTTTTATTTTATTCGGTCATGCTGGTATAGTATAGTATACATTGTGTTGTATTTTTCCTGAGAAGTCTATTCTTTTATCATGAACTGCTTTGAATATAATGCAAACCAGATGGAGAAAAATTCAAGCTAAAGGCAGCTAAACCTATGTAAGCACTAAACTCACTGGTGGAGGGATGTTGTTATTATATGTAGCACACAAGGGTCACAATGCAAGTGCATGAAGAATGATCAAAAAGGAATGGAAGGACTTCTCTGACACATTGACAGGAAAGGCACTGGGCAGGACAGGGCATAAATGATCACTTCAATCACCAAATGATCATCTCCCATACCTCATTCTCATCGCTGTTATAATATCTTGACAACCTGAACTAGTTCCACTGATCTTGTATCGGGTGTGCAGAGAGCATCAGACTATCAGTGGCGCCTGCAGAATTCTCTCCAGAGGTACGCAGATTCAATAGATAACATGAAATCATTTGTAATAGAAGAGTGTGCGATTAAATTAAGACCACTGGGTCATTTTGTTTCAAATTCAGTAAGGGGCATGTCAGCAGTAACAAGTCTAGTCTAGAGAACTCCATTATCTCACATAGGGAAATTAATTTGGTTGTCACTTCCATGCCTTTAACAACAATGACATACAGAATCCAAAGTATAAAAGCTATTGATTTACCACCACACAAAATCACTCTGTGGCAAGGGGGGGAACAGGGCCACACCTACTGGTGAAGTAGGCACACACCTGGACTATATTGCGAATCAGACCAGACTTTTAAAATGTGTGCTTACACAGTAGGGGGCTGAGACCGAAAACACATAGGAGAGGAGAAAGAAAGCAGAGACCTGAGAGAGCCAAAAAGCTACATGAGTCAGGTTATTTTCTTTGGAATTGTTATTTCAATTGAGTATTTTTGCCCATAACCCATGTTGGAGAAGGGCAAAATATTTTGTTGATTTTTCATTTGGGCGTATGCTCTCCCTCCCTCCAGCTTTGGCTGCTCAAAAATTAAACCCTGGTGCAATCCAGAATTTCTGTATCACCCTATGGTCTGCTCTTCTGTCCTCCCAGGGGTGTTTCATGGTGCGTGACATTTGGAGCCGCAACCCGGAATAGAAGAGGATGGAGCCTTCTCCGCTAGTGCAGATGATGAAGCAGCTGGCCCAAATGAATCACGAGAGAATCACCTGTCAGTCGGACAGCAGAGCAGACCAAAGAAGCCCTCCTCCCACTCCCCTTTCCCCTCTCCACCCCCTTCCTTTTCCCCAGTTCTGCCCTTTACCCTGCCACAGCCCCAGTTCCCCTTTCCCTGTTTTAACCCTGCCCCATCCCCAGTTCCCCCTATTTACCACACCCCAGCTCCAGTACCTGTTTTTTACCACACCCCAGCTCCAGTACCCGTTCTTTACCACACCCCAGCTCCAGTTCCCAGTTTTAACCCTGCCCCAGCCCCCGTTTCTCTAAAGGCCATCCCTGTCCCACCCACTCTTTTGGCCCCGCTGTTAACTCTCCCCAGTTCCCGGTCTCAGGTCAGGTGAGTGCGCCAGAGACGTCAGGCATATCCTTCCCCCACTACCTGTAAGTGTGAAAGGGGATGCAATCAAGGCTTTGCTGGATTTCAATTGCTACCGTACCCTGACATGGATTTGGGGAGCGAGGCTATAGGCCCTCTCCTACTCTCTTCAGCAACTGACTGATGTTCGAACAGTCTCGGGATGAAGCGCTGAGTCAAGTTGCTGACCGAGTGATCAAGACTGATGGGAGGCTGCTCAACCAGCAGAGGGCAGTGTCATACCCATATTTTTGTATAACTAAAGACAAATTACATAGCGTCGGGAGCCACATACAGGCGAAGACAGCACACAGCTTATAGTACCAAAAACCCGTCAGAAAATGTTTTTTTAGGCAGCTCACAACAATCTGATGGCAGGATTTTCAGCAGGATTTAACCGTAAAATACAAGTGTCAAAAGAGCAAATCCTGCAACCATTCCAAAAGCACCTTTGCATCCATTACCTTTAATTGAGGTCCCCTTCAAAAGAATTGGCATGGACCTCATCAGACCGTTAGAGCAAAGCACAAAAGGATTTTGCTTTGTGTTGGTCCAAGTAGACTACGCCAGCTGATATCCACAGGTGGTCCCCCTCCGCAATATATCTGCTTCTTTTTTTCTCCCATGTGGGAATCTCGAAAGATATTCTCACAGATCAAGCCACCTCATTTATGTCACGGACACTGAAAGAGCTGTACAAATTGATGGATGTCAGGTCTATTCAAACCAGCATTTACCACCCTCAAACTGACAGGCTGGTGGAGCAGTTCACTAAGACCCAGAAGACGATGATTTGTAAGGTAATTTCCAATGATATGAGAAATCGGGATAAACTAACTGACCCCCTGTTATTTGCTGTAAGAGAGGTTCCCTCCACAAGGTTTTACCCCTTAGAATACAAGTCAACCCTACACGGGGAGGAGGCCAAAGTAAAAATTAAACTCAATACATGTTGGACAGGCGAACAAAGCTGCAATCACTAGGCCAAATTGCACCGAGAGGTTATTCATTCTGATAGGGAAGGGGCACATCAGGTCTACCACAATTTGTATGAGAGAGGTAGATCCTGCCTTACTAGCCACACCAGATGCCATGTCAGATGACCTGGGACTGGAAATTCCCAATCTGAACACAACTCATCCGGTCCCACTTTGCAGCCATCTCTGGAGCAGCAGGCAGTTGCAGCAAGACTTTGCTGACATTCTCCCACTACCTAGAACACTAAATACATATCCCCCTGGGCACTACAGCTAGAAGTCGCCCGTATGGATTACTTGTACACAAGGAAAAAGTGGTAGAACTGGGCAACATGCTGGACATGGGAGCAACAGAGGAGTCACACAGTGATTGGTGCAGTCCCATCGTGCTTGTTCCCAAGATTTGCCTTGGTATACATTGGATTTCGGTGTAGTGCAACCACTGTAACTTAGTTTGTGCAATCATCTTGCCGCAGACCAAAAATATATTTCCAGATTTAATTCTTCATGCAGTCCACAGCTCCAAGCATGTTGTCAAGGCTCTATTCAAGCAGCATGGTCTCAATCCGGGCCCAAAAGCTCCTCGATACATACCATTACATTCTGTAATAGAATAGTGTTGATGACACTACAGCTTAATTAAGATCAAAGATCAGCGAGAACGCACTCCATATTTCCACCACAACATAATATGGCTGACCTAAAATTCTATCAAATAACTGAGCTGAGTAGCGATGTTACAAACTAGCATATTGTTTTTAGTCAGCTTTATCACACTGGCTGTGGATTTCTTCCCACGTGCCGGAATTAACCTTTTAACACACCGAGTGCCTATCAAACATTCCCACTGCGGCAGGCCTCCCCAAAACATGACTTCATGCTCAACACACAGAGTTCCCTCCTTTTGAAGTGGTATCAATGTCCAGGCTTGATTACGATTTGAGATTCAACACGTTTTGGCAGACATAGCATTGCTGCTGGCAGGGGTCTACATTACCTCTCATGAGGCGGAGCAAAAAAGAAGAAGATTCAGATCTCCTCAAGAGGAGGCTTGTTTCATGGCAGTGATTAAACCTCTGTGTTACACTTAAAACTGCAGCTGGGAATCACCTGGAGTCTCACCCCTGCCCTCCTATACCAGAAACCTGCAAATATTTATTAATACCATAGTCTAGAGTAGGTGGTGTGCGCAGTAACATTTTACAGCAAGTGTGGAGTCTGGAGCTTAAATTGCCTGTTGCAGCAATGTGGCCTGCATCAAATGGTCTTGGTTTAAGGGAAGCGCTATAACAGTACTGATGTCATCAGGATCTGATTGGTCAATAAACGTTGGAATGTTGAATCTTCATGGTATAAACAAAACAATCCTTGCCATTTGACATGTAGAATCCTGAAAGCTTGTTGGGCATCTCCAGAGCCAATAAGAAATGTGAAGGGCTTGTGAGATAGCCAATTGGAAATGTGAACAGAATGGGAGTACCACTGAAATTTGTATTTTGGCCGGTGAAGAGGTATAATATTCAAGTCGTATGAACAGTAACATAACACATAATTCATTTCCCAAGTCCTTTGAAACATGGTCTGAGGAAAATGTGACATTTGCAAGGACAGTAAGGAGAAGCTGGTGGAATCAGAGTGAGGGGAAAACCCAGTACATAATGTAATGTGAAACAAAACTGGAAAAATAGAATCCTTGGAAAGAGATTCATTAATGTTTATCAAATGGAATGCAAATGAGCTTTCATTTGGCAGTGCACAGAGAAATGTAAAATGGAAGATCAACAACAATGGATGCATTTGCTAGGAATGATTTAATAGAGAACAGAAGTACAATAGTGCTGTCTGAATGCTTTTACAGTCACATTGACAAAACTGACTTACTGGCAAACAATATCAAATCAACTATATAAAGTGTAAAAACCTTGAAACAAAAAGAAACCATCATATAAAAAAAAGAAACAAATAGAACATGTTTACAACCATCTTGTAAATACACTGATTTATACATAATTCTTGTATGAATTTGTAGCTAATTTTAGTTGACCTAGGTTTCGTATCATTTAAGCCTAAAGTCTCGAAAACCACCAGTAACATACTTCATCCATAGGCATCACTCACAGTATTGGTTCATAGGTATTCTCCATTCTCTGAATTCAGTGTTAAAGAAACTTTCAACTCATTGCATTATGATTTACAGCAACAGAGATCGCTACTTTCACAATTTGAAAGTAATCGGTGGTATTGGATTTATAACACTGACAGCAAACATTCTTTGTTAAAAACGGGGAGTTTAAATCCATATCCATCACTGATTTCTTCCACTTGATACATAAAAACAAACCGTCATGACACCCGCCACCCTGAATACTTGTAACATTGTAATGGGAACATCCTTTTATTTTTCCTTTTATTTATTTTTTAAGATAAATGATTTAATGGCATTGATGTGAGAAGGCAACCTCAAATTCTGTCTCAAATAGTAACGTGTGCAATTTAAGTAATGCATGCATAATTTTCAAACTATGGTTTTTTTGTTTTTGTTTTGGTAAAACCACATTGTAACCAAAATAATTTCGTCATTCAACAAAAACGGCATTTTTTCACAATATTTGCACAATATTACTATTAGCATAGCTTGTTTTTGAAGCTTCTGAAAGTGGCCAAAGGCAATGACAAGTTACCAGGTAACAGTATAAAACAGGAGGTTGTGAAGTTCAGGGATCAGTACATCAGCTACGAGCGCTGCCATATTCCAGGTAACACTGTCAAGCAGACCACCCCCTACCATTATTATTGCATCATTATTAGGGACAATACAAAACAGTCCTGTGTGAAAGCATCATTTCACAACAGGAAGCTGTTGAGTTATTCACCATTAAGCCATGGTACAACAGAGGTACAGCACACACCACCACCACAATTCATTGGCTTGACAACCGCTGACAAGATTTTGTACTAAATCACTAAAGAATTAAGAAATCTGAAGCCGAGAGATGTTATTTTCCCAAGCACTGGTGACGCAAAAAACAGATCTGGTAGCAGTACATTCTCAAGTCTTCTGCCAACATGCTTTTTACGTCAGAGGGGAAAACAATCTTGACATGATAAATGAGAACATGATGGTGCTCACACAATGAAAATGTTGAAACAAAAGGTTCAATCATTACATAGAGCTCTAGATAATACAGTATATCACTAATTTGAAAAAGGGAAGAAGCCCGCCCCTCCAAAAATATTTTCTTAAAGGCCATGATTATGCAACAAACAATAAATCCTTTCACCATAATGGTATAATAGAGTTAATGAAAAATATATATATGGTGCATTGTGTTAAATAACATCCATAAAACAGTACTTTTCAATGCTATAAGACTAAAAACAGTATATGTAACTTTAAGAGCAATCCTTTGATTTGGAAGTTGACTTCTTGTGTATCAAGGAGAATATCCACCATAAATATGCATATCGAAACAGAATACAAGTCAACATACATTACAGGTTGGCCAGGGGGCATTTCATATTGTGTGTATAGCATGTACATTTTGTGTGCATTTGTTAACAATTATGGCATGAAATATCCTTTATATACTCAATGAGCACTTTATTAGGGATTTATTACTTTGTTTTTAGACTCAACTTTGCTGCCGCTGTAGCCTATCTACTTAGAGGTTTGATGCGTTGTTTGTACAGATGCTCTTGTGTTGGTGTTCCTAATAAAGTGCTCAGTGAGTGTATGTGAACCACAGCTGAGTGGTGGAAACAGTTGTTGGGTGGTCCCGCTGGAGTCATTAACCGTTAAGAATCTCTGTGCTGAACACAGCTTAAGCCTTTTCCAATGACTTGTAGTACTCTTTCAGCACCGTCCAGGCCTTGGGTGCCATGAAGCCTTCCGGAGGATTCTGGCCCTCCCTGGCCATTTTGCGCATGCGTGTTCCTGAGATGAAGTCAAAGTCTTGGTGGCTGAAAGAGAGAAAGACTTTCAAATTAATTCACTTTAACCACGTGCAGGCGGAACCCTCTGAACTCTGACACTCAGCTGTCATTGCGAGAAGTTTCTAGACAAAACCACCTCAGGGCCAGAAACAAACGATGGTCTGTGAGAAGCTCCATGCTGGTCTCCTTTCAGCCTGCACCAAGCGAAACAAACATGGGAGGCTAAAACAGCTGCACTTTGCTTCAAGGCAACAGAAGAGAGGCAGAAATCTAAAACTCCCAGACTTTGCCATTAAATTCAAACCTTCTGTTACATGTTTTAGTTCTTACAAATGGTTCAGAAATAAACACTGGAGGAAAACGTCCGATAAACATGGCTAATCAGTCTCTTCAAATCAAATTCAAAAATCACAATTAAAAACGTTCCAGTCTAAATACTACTCTTCCGTGGCTCCACCGTATTAATGCATTGCATGAGGTAGATCACATATTTTATCCACCCCCATTATTATACATTCTTTCATGTAAATAGCGAACATCTTTTACCAAGTCTGTACTAACAGCATACTGCCGTAAGGATATTTTTTGTCCATCCAGATTTGGGTATTTTCTGGGGGTGTGCACAACTTTGACCTGCGGTTTCCGTTCTTTCAAATCTAAAACATACACTTCTATTGGTTGCATTAAAATATTTCTGCAGGAGGTTTGCTCGATTAAAGCTTCTGACCTTGTTGCGGGAGTATTTACTCAAACACGAACCTGGGCTCCAAACAGTAGCCACCTGCTTAGGCCAGAGCTCCATATCAGGCTTGCACTGCTTCCTGTTAATCTGTTCAGATTTGATTTGCTATTATGACTAAGTGGTAATATGTTTTACTGCTGCAAACAACATTTCCCAGGCCCGAGCCTGCGCTCCAGATTTTGGCGGGCAGGTGGTAGAAAGCTGTCGTGTACACCCGGGTTTACGGACGTGCCTGTGGGCAGGCCCTAGTACAGCCACTCCTGACACATTCAGGCAGGCAGGTGGGCAGCCTTCCTCTTGGGAAGGTCCCCTGGAGCGAAGAGGATGGGAAACATACCGGACATACTGATTTGCGTATATCCGTGCGCAACAAGCCCTTGATGTATGGCGACTCTGAACATACACTGAAGAAATAAGCCCTGCGTCTTGTTAAGCCGCTGTAGCTGTAGCCACTGCTAGCTCATTGAGTTCTTCGTCACCACTTCATCAAGACTCGTAATTAAACTAAGCTTTAAAAGAAATGTCAATGAGGCATCAAAACACTTTCAAAAGAGAGGATACTCCCTTATGGAAACGTATAGTGGCCGCACTTGAACCTCATCGCATATTTGTGGTTTGAGTGGGCAGTCCACAAGCGTAGACTTCAATATATGTTCAGTACATTCAATTTTCTTAAGGCTCAGAGAGAAGAATGGTGAAGTGGGAAACTACAGAACATTGTTCTGATGGTATTAATTGCATGGGGGAGAGCAGACCACAAAAACCATATTCCACAGAGACAACTTAGCATGCAGTCGAATGTGAAACAGCTTGGCTTGATTAAAGCCATTAGTCTACACTTAAAGGGAGACTTTTAGGGGGTTCGCTGGCAATTAGTCTTGGGATTCATATTAATTTTAAATTTGGCACAACCCAGTAATGTGCACCAGAGTGAGAGCGGGAGAGCAGACGGCCTGCCATAAATTTTGCCAGGCGCCAAGTGGAGCCCTTTGAAATTCAGACTGAGCGTTAGCCTTTGCTCCAACCAACCCCTGCTCCAAGTAAGCAGAAACCGCCAACACACAGCTATGAACCCAACTCACACAGTAACAGTTTGTTTAAGATTTCAAAAATATATACATAGTAATAATTCATTCAAAACAGTCCATTGGCACAAAGCACGAAAAATCTCTTTAAAGAAAATGGCGCTTCAGAAGTGTGTCATGTTAAACACACAGGCTGAAATGTCTTTCTTCAGGTTTACATTTCTTTTTTAAAGTGTATTCAATAAGAAATCGGGCAATTAGAGGACTCCTTACTTTAAAGAAAGGAGCATGGTCAGCCCTGACTACATACAGCAGTATGACCTGTGCTACCCTGAACAGAGTACCCTACGAGTACTTCCGAAATTCTGAACCCACAACCCATTTGACTCTGAGACGCGTATTATCAAAGGGCGCCAGACATGTTTATAAAAATAAAATGTTTTTTTTAAACATGTACGTCTGCAGGCACCATCTAACTAGTGCAGCACATTTACTGAGCACAGAGTTTAATATTTCTGGAGTGAACGTCAAAGGGTAGGATATTAAATAAAGTATGTTATTTTCCCATGTGTATGCTGCGACCCACCTTAACCTCTCGCAGCCCACGGTTTGAGAAGCACTGCTACCCAAACCCAGCCGTGACTGCCCTGTTTTTAGACTGAAAACAATGAACCGCCCCAAGTGGCTAGCAGACCTGGGTCAAACACGTAATTGTTTTGGTTTGAAATACTTTTTTTCTGCTCGATTGATCTTGCCTGGAGTAATTGAGCGAACCAAGAGGACCAGAAAGCAGACTTTGCACCTTTTGAAAGCATTCCAGTGGTTCCAATATACCAGATAAGCTGATTAAAGTATAGAAAAGTATTTGAATCCAAAACAATTACATATTTTAACCCAGGTCTGGTGGCTAGTCAGATATACCTGATGGAAGCAGTGTGGGAGCAGTGTGTGGAGGTGTAGAATGTCACACTTATACCCCTTTCATTAAAGCAATCACCCTGGTAAATGCCACAACCTGCATTATCTGCCCCAGACCTGGGATGTACATGGGTTAGACCAGGCTCAGCTTTGGTACGAAAGGGGGGCCACTGGTTACTTTACGCAGCACAGTTAGCAAACCACACATGATCATGTTGTGCCTTTCCCTGACCCAAATTTCCACAATCAGTGCTCCAAGTCTTACAACAACCTTTTATATAAACAACGGAAATTAATTTAAATGAGTTAAATTACTCTTTGAGAATTACCTTCATTTTTGCTCTCTAGATTCACACCACTAGATAGACCACTGGTAAATTTTAAACAAAAGAAGAAAGGAAATATGTTAGGAACGATTTGTAACATAGCTTTTTAAAAAGCATTTGCAAGAACTGGAGCACATCATTGGGCTATCAATTAATATTTGGTCAAGTGTGATAATAGCTAATCTTATCGCATTAATTCACTAGCACCTAAATACCTGGGACTCCAATTCCCCCGCTTCAACTACCCTCTCATTGTAATAAAGCCCCCAAACCCACAACGCCGCCCCTACCCCATCATCTTTTTCCATTTTCTGAGAAGCCCTTTCAGAGACTAAACCAAGATCTCTCTGCAGTTTCTCAAACAAGGCAGCATGTTCATCTCCAGCTTACTATAATTGTATCTGGCTGACTGTAATGCCTAGCCGGACCTATTGATTACACAGCATGAAAAATGTGACAGGAACCTCCTGTAGGAAGTCTGTTCCTCGGATGTTTTTAGTCATCGTGATCTGTGCTAAACACGGCTCATTAACTTTTTCACTTGATAGCACTGCCACTTGTTAGTATCGAAGCGTTGACAGATCGCATGTTCTTTTGGTATTCGCGCTCAAAGGTATCGCTACTCAAATGTGTAATTAATGCCAGGTTCATCTGATTTTCATAAGACATCAAAGCTTCTGGAAAGCTGGAACTCTGTGGGAAAGGGTAAGAAAATAAAAGTGTTCCTGTTTATTGCGTCAGTATGATTCCCGTAGATAAGGAAACAGAGAAAGAAAAACACAAGTTCATGGCGCACTTCAGGAGTTAAACTGAGCCACTTAACCCCAGCACCCCAAATAAAATTTTCCTCCACTGGTTACATTTTGTGACCCAATTACACATCTCCTTAATTCCATTATTCCAGTTTATTCTCCTATAATTTATTTTATAAAACTGGTCGTTTTGATCCTGGAAGCTGATTGGCTGAGACCGTGACTGTATATCCCATACAGGAACAGTAAATGAAACAGCTTGTTTACAAACAATATCACTCTATCCGTTATTTTGTGGTTCTATTCTATAGCCCTAAGTTCTATATCGATATGTTATTATTTTTATATTTATCTTCTTGATTAGCCTACAATTAATGGCAGCATCCATTACATTACGTAACATGGCATTTGGCTGACGCTTTTATCCGAAGCGACTTACAGTTAATTTAAACAAAGCCCTTAACACTGGAGCAATGCAGGGTTAAGGGCCTAGCCTAATGGCTGTGTGGATCTTTTTGTGGCTACACCGGGTGTAATTTAACCACTATGCTACAGGCCGCCCAGCCCCAGAACAGCTAACTAGAAGTAAAAAAGTAACGTTACGATGCTAATTTGCTTGGTAGCAACTGTTTTCTATTGCCTTGTAACCATTAACTGTGTTCTGCGGAGTACATTATCTGGCGGAAGAATTGTTGCTTAATAAAAAAAAATGATTTAGAAAATAAAGTAATATTGTGTCATCCACTAATTGTTTTACCGTTTCATAAAAGCGTCTGCTTCGCGGCGTACCTAACCACACCCTTTAACCGTGACTGTATTCCCCATAGAACACAGCCTCTCATGCTTTATTGCTGAAATCCAAGACAGTTTAAGTTTTATGGACAATTATTTCAGTGTAATTATGGAAAAAGACATCGCGGAGCCACCCAGGCAAGCTCTTTAGTGCCTTTCTGATGACTCGACTGGCAGTGGCGTGGATTGACACCATGGTGCCACCCTCAATCTTGTCATGTCCTGAAACATGGTCTCAAAGATGCCTTCAAATATAGGTGAATACTGTGATCATCATTGTCTTTGAGCAAAGGAAACCCAAAAACCCTCCGAATGTTGTGGATTTTGGGAAGTGGACCTCGGCTGTCAAATTCACATTCACACAGCCGTGACAACCGAGAGGGCTACTTACTTTTTTGGGTCGTAGAAGTCCATGCTCTTCTTGGCTTTGTTGTACGCAGCGACCTTGAAAGGCACGATCTCCAGGGTGATGAGCCCGGGCGCCATGGTGAGCACCTTGGCCCCGTGCGTGGGCTCGTACAGGTCCTTCCCCGTGTTGGGGTGCGGCATGCCTGCGGGGTCACGCCCCACAATGTAGAAGTTGGCCCCAGCAACCATGCGAGCTCTGCAGTGCCACTGCACCTGTGGAGCATCAGAGAAACCAGTCATAAGCAGAAAGCAGAGCTACTGTCAAAGGTAATTCCCACAGTTTCAGACTGTGAGCGTGTATCTTAGGATAAGCACAGCACAAGGACAGGGATAATATAACAGGGACAAGATGGCAGTGATGTCGCTTTGATTGTAGAATATATATAGAAGTATATGGTCTTTCCCACAGGGATCTTGGCAGTTTAGCAAGAATGTATCCACCAATCACAGTCAACATTGCTATGTTGGTTGATACTCACATACTTCATGAGTGGAAGAGCTCCTCTGTTCAACTAAGGCAGCAACATAGCGCTCTGACCCCTATAACATGACCTCAGGTCCAGGTGGAAGGACAACTAGATTTCTTATTGCTAGGAAGGTTGCAGATAGTGGCTGGATAAATCTAAATATATTTTTAAAAGACCATGACACACTTAAATCAATTCAACTGAAGCAATGCAGAGAACATTCGACAAAAAAACTCCTTAGAGTTTATAACCAGTCAGCACGCACTGTTGGGTGCAGTACAGGTGGTGTTTGAATGGCTCTTCCTATGAATTACATAACAGTAACGACTGGGGGGTTATGACCATAACTGTGACAGTTTGAGGGTCATCTATCACTCATTCCCTCTTCCCTGGTATCTCAGCAGGTCTCTCCTGCAGCTACTTTTGGAAAAAGGATTGCATTTATGGCCCTGAGGACATAGGTCTGGCCCCCTGCTAATGTTTTTCCTTGTGAACATTCTGTCACATAAAAAGTATATGTGGCTGGTCACCTAAAGTTCACACTCAAGTGCACATTACATTTCAGCACTTAGTAGATGCTCTTATCCAGAGTGGCTTGACACTTTGGACTTGCGTTTGCTAACGAGAGCACTTGCATGCTACAGATCTGACCCTCATTTCATCTTCAGCCGCAGCATACGTTCACAGATGCTGCCCTCAGTCACACGGGCTAATATCTGGATTTTCTGTACACTGTCTGGCTGATTAAAACCAATCCAACTTCTGTCATTTGAAAAGGGCCTCTGGAATTCTACAGCTGAATCCAGAAGTACTCCAATCCAATATTGGCAAAGGATTGATGTCGGTGCAGATGTTACAACAGAGGTAATCCTTTGGTCAATGAGTTCCTTATTTCTCTCTTCAAAGTGTTTCACACAGGATTGGAATCTATTGGACAAGCTGGTTTTGTTATGAAAACCCCAAGGGGGGAATTACACCTACACACTGCAAATGCTGCTATAGAATAACCTCGCGGCAGGACAGTAAAGGTTTCCACTTGGAAGCGGACCCGGCAGGGGTGCTCCAGAACACACTGGACACACCACCGCACACCACTCCTTCGTCTCACGGACTAGGGAAAAGGCCTCAAAAGGGCCGAATGGACTGTTATCATCTGGCGTACTTGTTATCGCACCTCATCTATTTCAGCATTTCCACTACCTGCGCCAGTGAATTAAGGCCCACCCAATGACCACTAATCTTTCTGACTTTTTCCAAAAATAATAATGCTTTTTTTCTCAAAAGAAAACAAAGTGCTTTCCAGATAAAACTCTTTCCAGGTTATTAGATTATTATTCTGATCATCATTCAAAAAAAAGAAAAACAATAAGAAACTGTTGATAGTCCTGGAGAGCTACAGAGCCTGCTGGCTTTGTTGCTACTCTGCACAGCATTAATGAATTAGAGCAGTTAATTACACAGTTAACTCAACTCACCCGGTTACCTGGGTCTCAACAGGGTGCTTATTTTAAGGTGAAAATAAAAACAGGCAGACCCAGTAGCTCTCCAGGACACGGGTTGGAGACTACTGATGAAGGAGGTGCCGGTTACCTCGGTGGGGCCGGCGTACATCATGGGCGAGGGGAAGATGGCCACGATGGTGGAGTCAGGCCGCAGGACGCCCTCCTCCAGCACGGCGGCGTGCTGCTTCATGCGCCACGCTAGTGGTACGTCGTCATCCTTGGTCCAGCCGCCCAGCGGGTGGAGCAGCAGCACGGGCCTGCGGTAGCCCCGCTCGGTCAGACGCTTGTGCGTGTCCTGCATGAGTAGGGCGTGACCGTTGTGAACCGGGTTTCGCAGCTGGAACGCGAACACTGCGTCTACGGGGGGCAGGCATACGGTGTAAGTCAGATTCCGAAGTGCAGCTGAATAACAGCATGATCTCCATACTGCACAACAGGCCAAAACCTCACAAAGTCACAGTAAGAAACACCATTATGTCTCTGTGGAATGAAGTTGGACTTAAAAGCAATCAATAGCCACATGTTTTGAGATATTAACAAAAACACATGAAAGTACAGAATTATACTGTCCGTGGCAACTAAGGAGTCTCTGGTACTGGAGAGTTCATAACTGTAACCAGATAAGCTTCTTTGTGCGGATTGTATTTCATAGACGAGCACGATTTTTGGCACGGCATGTACACTACACCGGCCCCCTGTGTCACACCTGGACGTAAGAACTATGAGCAATGAACTGCGCGAGTGAAAATGGAGATGCCTGGTCCTGCACCTGCGTTCATCTCTTTGAATTTCTGCTTCAGTTCGGTGGGCGTGAGGCGGTAGTGGTCCAGTCCATCGTTCCAGCAGATCCGGTCCAAAACCTGGAGGTCCCCCCCAACCAGCCAATCCCCACTTTCCATCACCATCTGAAGGAGGAAGACAGTTTGTCAGGGGGACCATTATCTCATCATTAGCAATTTATTTTTCTGTGTAATGACATCTGTGTATTTCAGAATATGATACTACTTCAAAAGAAGAAGAATGTTTGAACTTGTGTTCTTCTTTTAACAGACATACCTAATGAAAAGTTCACCAAATTAGGGTTAGGCTAGAGTTAGGGTTAAGAAAATGGTAAGCATTAGAGTTGAGGCAAAACTATGTTTGTGTTCGGGAGCTTGGGAAAGCATTAGGACAACAGTTAGTCTTTGATTTTTGACAATTCATAATTCACTACTGTAGCATTGTAGTCTTATAGTTAAATGCAATAATACAAGGACAGTGACACAATTTTTGTTGCTCTGGCTCTGTACTCCAGCACATTGGATTTGAAATAAAACAATGGATGATGTTAAAGTGCAGACTGTCAGCCTTAATTTCAGAGTATCTACATCCATATCGTAGTTTCCAGTGACAGTTCCATGACTGGAATTTACTGCAGTTACGAAAGACCCAGGCCAAAACAAGACAATATTCCACGAGCCGGCATTTTGTTGTCATTTTGTCGCAATAGCTTGGTCCAAGTGTCTGTCTACACTCTGCTGTCCTTGCTTTACTGAAGAGGTGCTACCAAAAAATCTGTTAAGGTTTCGCAGAATTAAAGCTGCAACTGTACTTTCAACTGCAAGCATATTCTAACATAGGGGAAAGTGACATGAAGTTGAACATAAAAGCGATTAATTGCCACATGCTTTGACTTCGTCCACACTCCTGTGATTGACATTGCGGACAGCCAATGAGAGTTTGGGCGGGCTGTCTGAGACTTTATCCACGATTAAAGTCTATGGTTTCTCCGCGACTGAATTCCGGAAGTTATGTTGCGTTGAAACGTTCAACTCCCGATCCAAAGCGTTCCAGGTACACGACGCCAAACATAAACGAAAAACATAAAAAATGTTGTTTAGGTGGCAAGGGTATAACCACATGAGCTGTCCGCATTCTGCAGTGACTCAATGGCAGATTGTATACCACTCGTTAACTGCGCGTCGGTCTAGCTACATTGGTAGCAAATCTGCAAAAGTCAGTAAATTGTATATTTCCGAATGTTTTCCCCATGTTGTTGTTTTTTTTTTGTTTTGTTTTTTTACATTTTCCAAATAACTTTTGTGCAGAGAAGATTACTTTCAGAGATAATTTGCCCTAACCAGCTAACGAATAACATTGTTTCACATCGATTCGCACGAAGAACAAGCTACGATATGACAGTATGTTTTATTTTAATGACATGGAGGAACAAAGTTGATGGTTTACTTTACGATGTGTGCCTCAATGGGTGCTGCCATTGTGTGACATCAGACAACTGCATCTCTTGACGACAACTGCATCTGTTGAGATCACAAGAATTTACTTCCGAGTTGTCTGGAACACAGCATTAGCTATGATATTGTGATCTTGACACGAGGCAATGATCGAAGCAGGTGCTTCGGTACACTAAACAGGTACGTTTAAATATGATATGATAACACAGTAAAGTAAGTGGCAATTGTGAGGGACAAAGTTATTTAACGTTATAAGGCAGAATGAGGCTAACCTAAGGGTATCGTTAGCGTTGTCTGTTGCAGCAAGCTAACGTTAGCTGCTAACTTTGCATAATTTTCCTTAGTTAGCTATGTAACTAACAGGAACGTCAGCTATGTAAGGTATTTAACCATGTAAGGTTAAAAAAAAAAAGGGGGGGGATCCTTGTAAATCACTGCTGTGGATTGTGCAAGCATGTATGAACTATAAAATACCTTACCTACTACATTAAGTAGATATGTCTAAATTAGTTTGATGGGCAATATATGAGGTAGTTTGAGATTATATAGCCTACATTTTATGGTTGTTAAAATATTTGGTTAAGAAAAACAATATCTTTAATAGGTTTCCTCCACCCACTAGGTGGCTGTGTATGCACCCATTGCATTATGCAGACTTCCCT
This sequence comes from Conger conger, assembly GCF_963514075.1. Taxonomy (NCBI): domain Eukaryota; kingdom Metazoa; phylum Chordata; class Actinopteri; order Anguilliformes; family Congridae; genus Conger; species Conger conger. Next base: position 30,812,741 of record NC_083765.1, read on the forward strand.
AAGTATTTCCCCTCCTTAAAATCTTAATCTGGCAAAAACAAAGCTATCATTCTATAATTTAGAAATATTCCTTTAATTTTTACAAACACAATTCATAAGATTGTTTTGTGAATATGAGAAAAGTGTGAAATAAACCATTACATTTTATTATTTAATGTATGCATACAGTAGATGACATGACTTAAAAGGATGTGATACTTTGGGAGTTGGTAAGAATTTGGAGAATGAACAAAAGACCTACTGCTTAAATGGTTAGCAATACAAATAAGTCTTTCATCTGATGAACATTTCAGCAATTTAACCTGTCAAGGTAAAATGCATGAAACGTCCCTTCCCAGCTTAGCCCCAAATGTATGCAAACCTTTGTGACACTCCTACATGTGCCACAACAAGTCTGAATGGTTTGACTTGTTGTGGCAGTTTAGGTGTACAATGTGTGACCTTTAAGGACACCCACCAAGGGCGTGTGCACTGTTCATTTCAAAATGAAATGTGGCAGCAGAGGGGAATAAATGTATCAAAATCAGTCTTGATAATTTTCCCCAAAATGTAAAGTTTCATTGAGCTCCTGTGCCAGGAGACGGCGGGACTGCTTGCTGCGTTTGGAACGATCATTTTACACTCGGAAATCTCACTTCAGCTGGCATTCGCACGTGCATTAGAGCGTGTCGGGACACTGAATAGCCATCAGGCCTACCTGAAAAGATGGTCAGCGCTTGCACATGGAAGTAATTGTTCAGCATTTACTCTGAAGCGCTTAGACAGAGAGGGTGGCTATTGGCAGAGCATTTATTGGAACATAAACATCACAGCCAGAAGAACGCCTTAAATGCTGTGGTGACAAAACGCAGTTGTGGGGGATAAGGAGAAAAATCTAAATAAAACAGATGTGTAAAATAAAGGAGATCCAAGGGATAAAGTGAGCATGTGCAGCTTCTGAACACATGAACAACGAGTCAGACTTGCCTGGGGAAAGGGGCCATAGTGTATCCTACGCTTCATTGACAATAGTGTTTCACGTGACATATCTGATTTCTTGACAAATCCAATGCGCCATATTTAGACCCTAGATTAACACAAGAAATTGGATATGGACAGGATGTGTCTGAATACAGAATGAACCGCATCTGGAGGTAGTCTGGGTTGGATTTCGCCGGTATCGGATCTGGACGTAAATGCTCCAGCATGCATCTTCTCCAGTCACAAAACCTGAATTGACGAATAATATCCCAGAATAAGTATGCGGGATTCACAAGACGCACCGTTATAGACCCGGCCTTCAGACCGAACGGAACACAGAGTGGAAGAGAGAAATCCGATCTCGGCCTAATGGATCCGGATATGCAACAAACTCGACGCGTGACAAACGGCCACGCGCAGAAGCTGCACAGAAATGAATTTCTGTCAGGTCCGTGGGACAGGAACATGACCGGGGGCCCTGTGGAGAGTGCGACCTTGGGGCTGACCTTGATGTAGGGGTGGTCCTTGCAGGTGGTGCCCCACTGTCTGGCGCAGCGCTCCTCCTTCCTGTGCTCGTAGAACTCAGGGTTGCGGAGGATGGCCACCCTGCGCCCGCCGTACGCCAGGGCGAAGGCGGTGCAGCCGTCCAGACGGTCCCTGTCCTCGCCGGAGACGGGCAGGACCACCGGCACCGACAGGTTAATGACTCCACCTGGGGAGGGCGAGAGGCGTCAGCACTGCAGGCCCCTGTAGCCCTCGCTGCTGTCTGCGGTTACTCCGGTCCAGTAACTAAGACAAGCACCTTGATGATGGAAGCATAAGTTGAGGTGACTGAGGAATCGCACTGAGTGCGCCACACACTCATGCACCGAAGGAATACACACTCATAACACCCAGCTGAACATAACATAATGGGTGAAAATTGGTGATGGGAGGACAGTTTGAAGATGTAGCTTACAATAGGAAATCAAACCAGATATAAATAATAAACATTTTCAAAAAAGAGCATGCAAAGAAAAAGATGCAGTCTCATCTCCTAAAACGGCCTGCATGTGAGAACATTCCTGGCTAATGCTGTTCACTCCTACACAATTCTCTCTCAACAGCCTCTTCAGCCAAGTCTTCCTGCTGAAGACCACGCTGTTGACATTGCCTGGCCGACTCATTTAGTTCTACACCTTGATTAAACCAACATGGCCGTGTGTTTCACATCCAATTTAAATCACGCTGCTAATCATCCTCAGTCCTCAGGCAGCACTGCCAGTTGGTTTCCATTATACAGAGCTCCCCGAGTATCACAGTTCTGCCAAACTCATACGAGAGCTTCTAGCATGTACAAGTCCAGCACTTGAGTACCGATTTCAAACTTTTCTATCTTCATTTTATGTACTTTGTCCCAATCTCACACAAAAGAAAAGCGGTCGTGTTTTCAACACCGGGGTTATTCAAAAGACTAGTGAGCAACTTATGGTTTGATTCTATTGGCCCATCAATTATGAATGATATTTACACTATAAAACACAGAGACAAAGTAGTGGTGGTTAATGGAAGCAATCTGACTCTTTGAGTTTCCCTGGAACAAGTATTTTTAAATACTCTCTCCTCCGATAATCTAAAAATGAACCGTCTTTAAAACACAAGCTTTCTAAAGGGCAAAGGGAACCAATTAAAATGTACTGCTCTCAGAAAGGGAATTCCTGCTTGCATTTTAATAGAATTGAAAGGATAATATGAATCACAGCTTTAATTACGTCCTTCATACCATACCTTTCTGCCCAAAATGATAAATGACCTTGAATTTGTCTCATAAACATGTCACAATTATCATCTCATTACCTTGCCCTTTGTGCTTTTACTTAATATGGGGCTGCCCAACCTGTTCCTGGAGATTTTATCCTGTCAGTTTTCACTCAAACTCTAACAAAGCACACCTCATTCAACTGTAGCTCAGCAAGATCTCTGGCCAATTAGTAGAATCTGGTGTACCAGATTAGAGTTGGAGTGAAAACAGGGTAGCCCTTTTCTAATGCTTTCCCACATTCTGGCTCTTAACCTCCAGGACAACAGTTCTCCAGGAACATGAGAGGGCAGCCCTGCTGTAATACTGTCCTCCATTCTGGCCCTTTGTGAGCTCAGCGCTCCCCCTTGTGGCATTTTGTGAACACGGGACTTTAAAGCCACAGTGAAATCCGAGTTTCATAAGTTTAGTTACTCCCCAATAACTACACAAACACATCTGAAAGTATGCATTCCAAAAATAATGTGTATTTTACATCAGAGTACCAGTGGGCTTGCATGTCTGTTTTCTGCTCCCCCCACGAAAGATTTGTTTAGCTCACATATACGTCATATCACGGAAGCTAGTGCTTCTGTAACTTCCCCTTTCACTGTGACTTTAAAAGGTGCTCCCAGCTCTGCTCTCTACACAATTGTCAATCTCACACAAAAGAAAAGCGGTCGTGTTTTCAACACCGGGGTTATTCAAAAGACTAGTGAGCAACTTATGGTTTGATTCTATTGGCCCATCAATTATGAATGATATTTACACTATAAAACACAGAGACAAAGTAGTGGTGGTTAATGGAAGCAATCTGACTCTTTGAGTTTCCCTGGAACAAGTATTTTTAAATACTCTCACCTCCGATAATCTAAAAATGAACCGTCTTTAAAACACAAGCTTTCTAAAGGGCAAAGGGAACCAATTAAAATGTACTGCTCTCAGAAAGGGAATTCCTGCTTGCATTTTAATAGAATTGAAAGGATAATATGAATCACAGCTTTAATTACGTCCTTCATACCATACCTTTCTGCCCAAAATGATAAATGACCTTGAATTTGTCTCATAAACATGTCACAATTATCATCTCATTACCTTGCCCTTTGTGCTTTTACTTAATATGGGGCTGCCCAACCTGTTCCTGGAGATTTTATCCTGTCAGTTTTCACTCAAACTCTAACAAAGCACACCTCATTCAACTGTAGCTCAGCAAGATCTCTGGCCAATTAGTAGAATCTGGTGTACCAGATTAGAGTTGGAGTGAAAACAGGGTAGCCCTTTTCTAATGCTTTCCCACATTCTGGCTCTTAACCTCCAGGACAACAGTTCTCCAGGAACATGAGAGGGCAGCCCTGCTGTAATACTGTCCTCCATTCTGGCCCTTTGTGAGCTCAGCGCTCCCCCTTGTGGCATTTTGTGAACACGGGACTTTAAAGCCACAGTGAAATCCGAGTTTCATAAGTTTAGTTACTCCCCAATAACTACACAAACACATCTGAAAGTATGCATTCCAAAAATAATGTGTATTTTACATCAGAGTACCAGTGGGCTTGCATGTCTGTTTTCTGCTCCCCCCACGAAAGATTTGTTTAGCTCACATATACGTCATATCACGGAAGCTAGTGCTTCTGTAACTTCCCCTTTCACTGTGACTTTAAAAGGTGCTCCCAGCTCTGCTCTCTACACAATTGTAAATTCTGCTTGAGTCATAGTATTAATGGGATAGTTCACTTCCAGGGTCATATTACTGTAGTTTTAGCCGTCTTATATTTTAAATAGTCCCTTTTCTTGCATGATGAAGGATAATTTAGATGTTTCAGACCTACCAGCTTTACATTGGCTGGTTTAAAATCAAAATGGGAAGATACACACAAGTTAACTCTAAAGCGGCTCTTACAGTGAGGTCCAAACTTGTGGACTGCCTTATTTAATTTAAACCACAAATCTTTGATCACGTTCAAGTCTCTTGTTATGTTGACTGATTTAAACCAAGAGCCTGCTACAAATAACCCCAGAGATCATACCTACAGTAAGCCATTTGGTTATGCTAACAGCGTAATTAACTTTGATATAACCCAATTAACCAACCAAACACTAACTGGGCTAATAAATCATGAAGGTTTGTGTGGTATCCATCCATCCATCCATCCATCGTCACCCGCTTATCCGGAGTCGGGTCGCGGGGGCAGTAGGCAAAGCCGGGTATTCCAGGCGTCCCTCTCCCCAGCAACGCATTCTAGCTCCTCCTGGGGGATCCCGAGGCGTTCCCTGGCCAGGAGAGATATATAATCTCTCCAGCGGGCTCTGGGTCTCCCTCGGGGTCTCCGCCCAGTTGGACGAGCCCGGAAAACCTCCAAAGGGAGGCGCCCGGGAGGCATCCTGATCAGATGCCCGAACCACCTCAATTGGCTCCTTTCGACGCGAAGGAGCAGCGGCTCTACTCCGAGCTCCCTCCGGATGTCCGAGCTCCTCACCCTATCTCTAAGGCTGAGCCCGGCCACCCTACGGAGGAAGCTCATTTCGGCCGCTTGTATACGCGATCTCGTTCTTTCGGTCACTACCCAAAGCTCGTGACCATAGGTGAGGGTTGGGACGTAGATCGACCAGTAAATCGAGAGCTTCGCCTTCCGGCTCAGCTCCTTCTTCACCACAACGGTCCGGTGCAACGCCCGCATTACTGCTGACGCTGCACCGATCCGCCTGTCGATCTCACGCTCCCTTCTACCCTCACTCGTGAACAAGACCCCGAGATACTTGAACTCCTTCACTTGGGGCAAAGACTCGTTCCCAACCCGGAGGGAGCAATCCACCGTTTTCCGGCAGAGAACCATGGCCTCGGACTTGGAGGTGCTGACTCTCATCCCGGCCGCTTCACACTCGGCTGCAAACCGCTCCAGTGCGTGCTGAAGGTCACGGTCCGATGAAGCCAGCAGAACCACATCATCCGCCAAAAGCAGAGATGCGATTCTGAGGTCACCAAACCGGACACTCTCCTGACCTCGGCTGCGCCTTGAGATCCTGTCCATGAATACCACAAACAGGACCGGTGACAAGGGGCAACCTTGGCGGAGTCCAACACCCACCGGAAACGTGCTTGACTTTGTGCCGAGAATGCGGACACAGCTCTCACTTTGGTTATACAGGGACCGGATGGCTCGTAACAACGGCCCCGGTACCCCATACTCCCGCAGTACACCCCACAGGGTTCCCCGGGGGACACGGTCGAAAGCCTTCTCCAAGTCCACAAAGCACATGTGGACTGGATGGGCAAACTCCCATGACCCCGCCAGCAACCCTGCCAAGGTAAAGAGCTGGTCCACTGTTCCACGGCCAGGACGGAAGCCACATTGCTCCTCCTGAATCCGAGGTTCGACCGTCGGTCGGAGCCTCCTTTCCAGTACCCTAGAGTAAGCTTTCCCAGGGAGGCTGAGGAGTGTGATACCCCGGTAATTGGAGCACACCCTCCGATCCCCCTTCTTGAAAATGGGGACCACCACCCCGGTCTGCCACTCTACAGGTACTGTCCCCGATCTCCACGCGACACTGAAGAGGCGTGTCAGCCAAGACAGCCCAACAATGTCCAGAGCCTTCAGCATCTCAGGGCGAATCTCATCTACACCCGGCGACTTGCCACTGAGGAGCTTTTTGACTACCTCAGCAACTTCCGCCAGGGATATAGGTGCAGATTCCCCCGAGTCTTCAGGCTCTGCCTCTTCCACAGAGGACGTGTTGTTCGGGTTCAGGAGCTCCTCGAAGTGCTCTTTCCACCGTCCGACAATATCCCCAGTCCGGGTCAGCAGTTCTCCTCCCCTGCTGAAAACAGCCTGAGACAAGCCCTGCTTTCCCTTTCTGAGTCGTCGGATGGTTTGCCAGAACTTCCTCGAGGCCAACCGAAAGTCCTTCTCCATAGCCTCCCCGAACTCCTCCCATACCCGGGTTTTTGCTTCAGTGACTGCCGAAGCTGCAGCCCTTCTGGCCACCCGGTACCTGTCTGCTGCTTCAGGGGACCCCCGGGCCAGCCAAGCCCGAAAGGCCTCCTTCTTCAGCTTGACGGCCTCCCTCACCGCTGGTGTCCACCAGCGGGTTCTTGGGTTGCCGCCCCGACAGGCACCGATGACCTTCTGACCACAGCTCCTGCTTGCCGCCTCTGCAATGGAGGCTTTGAACATGGCCCACTCGGACTCCATGTCCCCAGCTTCCCCCGGGATGCGTGAGAAGTTCTTCCGGAGGTGGGAGTTGAAGACCTCGCGAACAGGGGCCTCCGCCAGACGTTCCCAGTTCACCCTCACTACACGTTTGGGTTTACCGGGTCTGTCAGGCAGCCTCCCCGGCCACTTGATCCAACTCACCACCAGGTGGTGATCAGTTGACAGCTCTGCTCCTCTCTTCACCCGAGTGTCCAAGACATACGGCCGCAGGTCTGATGATACGACCACAAAGTCGATCATCGATCTTTGGCCTAAGGTGCTCTGGTACCAAGTACACTTATGAGCTACCCTATGCTCGAACATGGTGTTTGTTATCGACAATCCATGGCCAGCACAGAAGTCCAATAACAAAACACCGCTTGGGTTCAGATCAGGCAGGCCGTTCCTCCCAATCACCCCCCTCCAGGTTTCTCCGTCATTGCCCACGTGAGCGTTGAAGTCGCCCAGCAGAACTATGGAGTCTCCGGGTGGCACCCTTTCCAGGATGCCACCCAGTGACTCCAAGAAGTGGTATCCAATTTTCCATGAACTTAACACAACATACTTTTTAACATTAAAGTAATACGATACAGGATTTTCACCTTGAAAATGTTCTAAAACAAACTGATACACTAGCAACCTCTTTGTGGTCCTCTATGGCCCAATAGAAGGAGTAGAGCAAGAGGAGTATGGATTGGTCAGCCAGTGTTCGGTAACTGACTATAACTAAATACAAACATGAGTACCGCCAGTTAAATAGCTAGCAAAATGACTTGTGCAGAAAGAGACTACTAAAGCAGACCATGGTTTCCTTAGCTTGTTGCTAACATGGCTATCGCACAGTTGTCTGCAAGAGTGCATATGTTAAAAACCCACCAACAGCTATCCAGAATCATAGATTTTTATTGTGTACCCACAAATCCCATGTCATTATATGTCATTAAATACATATCATGATAGTTATTAAGATATGATAATTGCAATCATTAAAAAGGAATGCCATCGTACAACATTCATTAATGATATTGTTTACTGTCTTTGGCTCCACTTCAACAAGTCATATGACTGCATATATTCGTATAAAAAAACAGCTCCAACTTTCATATGTATGGATTTATTTATTTCTATTTTATTCATTTATCCGAGCATGTGTGTGAGTGTGTGTGTATGTGTGTGTGTGTGTGTGTGTGTGTGTGTGGAAGGGTTACTCTGTCAATCTACTTTTCTGAAGGGCACATCAACAGTGATGTGTAAAACGCACACAACCTGCTCAACTTGTCATTGTACTGGAATATGGACAGATGCATGCGAGTGAGAAATCAATTAGCAACATTACTAGTTCTTTACTGTCATTCTACTGAACAAAAAGCCTAAAAAGACTGTCACGCCTTTGTTCTTATTAAAATGCATGCTTCTGATGCTTGAGCAGCCATTACACCAAAGCCTACGAACAGTCCTGTGCAGGGCTCTAACCTAATGTTAAACACTGCTTTATTCACACACAGCATCCAAAAGTGTCTCAGTGGAGTCTCAGACAGGGAAGAGACCACTCTCAAAGCAAAACTACCTAAACTACCTAAAAAACAAAGAGACAGTGTGATATGCAATGTGAACAGAAAGTGGATCTGAAAATGACTCACCATCCAAAAGGCAATCAAAATGAAGACACTGAAGGTATTCACGCTCCCTCATGAACCCATTTAGAGGAGTAGCCCAGCCTTCTGCTAGGACCTGAACCCACTGCATGTCAACCTACAATACAAAAGAGCTAGGTGATCAGATAACTTGCACGTGAGCAATAAATAAATACAAGTACCCTATGTCAATGTTTTATGTTACATTGTCAGACCTTGCTTATTTGCACAGCTGGTAGCGTTTCAGCATCCGCCTTGGCCAGGTCAAGCTTGTTCTCCGGCACATACAGCTCCTTCACCTCATAGGAAGCATCCACTGGCACAATGTCCTGCCGTGGAATGCACGTGTCAGAGAGACAATGCACTGTATACATTTGGATGGCTTTTATATTCCTAAAATTGTTTAATTCACATTATATTAAGAGCTACTGTTGTTACTAAAACTACTGCGAGTGGTGTTATCTTAAAACGACTGCAAAGATACAGTTTTTACCAAATGGTGCATTAAAAACATTATCACAAGAAGCAAATGTTTAGTCATAGGACCAAGGTCTGTGAGGATGTTCAAATATCAAGTGTTGCATTGTCAGAGAAGTTGGCTTAATTTGTTTAATTTTTTCCTTCCAAAATTGACTAGTCCAGCTCTTTGGGCTATGTAATGTCATTATTCATACAGTAGATTTGGGCAGACAACCGAACAACTCTAACATGACAGCACTGTACCACTCAAAGTTCTTTACCCTTTCTTGTAGGAGGTCAACGACTTGCTGTATGCACTCATTCACACTGCATGAGTCAGTCTTCAGTACCAGTTCTGGAGCTTCTGGTCTCTCATACTCCGAGTCTATCCCTGTGAAACCTGTGGAGAACATGGAGAACAAATGATGGCCACAGCCTTCATCAGAATGATCCAAGGGGCTTAGTGTACAAGGTGATGCTGACATAATTGTTTAACATTACAGGTACCAGCAATCTTCACTTTACCTGACAGACAAGTTTAGTCAGAATTGTGCACCTCCCAATTGTCCATTAATATTATCACATTTCAGAGAAACCACAGCATGCAGGTAATATGTCCCAAAATAATTAGCACACCTGCTGTAGCGTACAAAAAGGCTTGAGCAGTGGTAATTCTTAGGCGAACTGAGATGGATGCCTTGAACAGTCACAGAATAGAAGGTTTTACCTCTAATCTCTCCAGCTCTGGCTCTTTTGTAGAGTCCTTTCACATCTCTCTGTTCACACACATCGAGTGGAGCATCCACAAATACCTCAAAGAATGGCAGGCCGGCAGATTCATGGATCTTTCTAGCATTCGAACGATCCTGGGAGACAGAAATATGGACAACGTTATAATCTTTCTATAAGAGAAGAAGGCCATTTAGATGATTTGAGTTCTCTCCACGGACGGTAGCTCACCCTACTGTATGGTGAAATAAAGCTTGCTATGCAAACCAGCCCGGCGTCGGCAAAAAGACGGGCCACCTCTGCAATCCGGCGGATGTTTTCCTCACGATCCTCTGGGCTGAAACCCAAGTTCTTGTTCAGGCCTTGGCGAATGTTATCTCCATCCAGGGTGTAACAGGGGATGCCATGACACACCAGATACTCCTCCATGGCCATACTAACTGTGGTCTTCCCAGCCCCTGACAATCCTTTGTGGTAAATATTAGAAATCAACAGTCTGTTAAAGACAACAATTCTCTATTAACTTTCCAAAGAATTGCTTTATTGACACATCAAAACATTACCTGTCAGCCAGACGGTGCATCCCCTGAAGCCTCCCCTTGTTCCGAGCACTTGTCCACGCTTGTTTCGGCTTACATGGTGTGCTTGGTATGTAACATTGGTGGCTCTCTGCATTCCCTGTAATGGCAAATCATCAACAAACTATGTTGTACAGTGGTATGCAAAAAATTGAGCACTCCTGGTCAAAAATCCTTTGAGAATGAATATTGAAGTGAACAGAAGCAAACCTGACCTCTAAATGGTACAATGTTAAACATTTCTTCAAATTTGAAAGCAAGATCACTTTTTATTTTAAATTTTGTATGGTTTCAAAATAATTTAAAAAGGAAAATGTCCCTGTGCAAAAGTTTTGGAGCCCTGTCAGTTAGTACTGTCAGTTTGTAACTCCTCCTCGGGCAACTATAAGAGCTTCTAAATGCTTCCTCTAACCAGCTAAGAGTCTTTCCATTCTCGCTTTGGGAACATTGAAACATATATATAATTTATAAACAGTAAAATATGAAAGTAAAAAGTAATATTGATTAAAAATTTGCAGAAAGGTCTCATGTTCAACTACCATTTACAGTTTAGGTTTGCTTTCGATCTCGTACAGATTCATTGTAACAGACATTTAAACCAGGTCCCCACATTTTTGCATTCCGCTGTAGATTGTCATAGCAACACGTCCATCACTAGCTAACCAATATGCAATACGTATGAAAATAAGTTTAAGATAACTACCGTATTTGATAATACCTCAAATCGGGTCATTATAGTTAACTAGCGATTTTGATAACAAATAGATGCAACCAGCCAAATGTTAGCGCCATACTGAAAGTGGCAAACAGGCTAACTTAGCTAAAACAGATGACTATCCAACTAGCGAGAGCTGGTGCAAAATCGACCGCACTCAGCGAAGGAAGCTAACACCCCCCCCCCCCCCCCCATTCACGATAGGGAAATGGTTATTGAATGATCCATGGAATTTGCACAATGTATTCACATTACGTTAGCTACTACAAACACTTCTGGTTTGCCAGCAACCAAAATGTCTAAACCATACAGTTTCGGCGCAGACACATCGAGCAAGTGGTGGACGTGGCGGAGCCGGCTATAACGTTAGTTAATGAAATAGTGAACTCACCCAATTCTCCGCCGCGTTACTCAGTTTTTGTTTCTTATGCGAACTTCCAGAAGTCTCCATTGTAAATTTGATGTCAGCGCTTCTGTTCAAAAATGTCTTTGTTGGGTAATCTGTTAACAAAAACCTTATCTAATTACTCTATCAGACAAGCGGCTTCATAAATAGGAGAAGCTCAGGCAGATATTTGACACTTCTGTGAGCTCGTCATCGGAAGTGATGTTCTACTGGCCAGGCAACGTGTCCCTATGACAACTTCACAAAGTGTCGTAAAGGAGAAAGTATTGACGCGTTTCTGTCGCAGTCTGAAGTTGTATATCTCGATGGGATCGACCGCATGCTGCCGTTGATATTTCGAATAGTGTTGCGAGCAGGTTTAAGAACATGTGGAATCGATGTCTTGTTCAAAATTGTGGTAGTTATTAATGCTAAGTCTATTCAATTTTGAGAACGATTGCTTAAGAAATAAAATGACTAGTAACGTTACATGTAGCTGTGCTCAACACGTGAAGAAACTCAATGAGCAGATATCTGTCATGAGAAAAGAAATAAAAAATCTTAGGTAAGTTAGACATGTCTTAACCTCATAACCTTAAACGAAATAGGATACCTAAAAAATAGTGCAGAAATGTTAAATAACATAACGCTTACTTTGCAACCTAGCTAGTAAACAGTTATGCTAACCAGCTTGCATTATTGCCGTAAAGTTGTTTTTATATTGTGATATTCAGATTCGGCTTCAATAGTTCAGGAACGGAACTTCAAATAATTGAACAAATTAGTCATTCTGAATGCGGATACAAAAGACTAGCTACATCGTGTCCGAATAAAAAAAAGAAGACATGACTCACTTATCCACAGTGCACCGTACAATCTTGTGAACAACCGTGGTCACTAGAAAGCTTGATACGAAACCACCCATGCATGATTTGCGACCAGAAATTCCTTAACTATATTATACACAAACCTTTTTTTAATTCTCATTTTAAGATGTGAGGGACAATGGCGCGATATTCCTTATTCGTGAATATACTGTATTCATTATTCAGTTATCCAAAATCATTTTTGTCCAGTAAGTGGCACTGTTTGTTAAATAGTTAAAACGGTATTGTCCTATAGTTTGTAACACAGGTGTACATTCAGTGTATCGACTAAAAGCGCAAACAGCATTTTTCTGAACCCGTGGTCTGTTCATTTTCTTGGATATAAATGTGTATGGAGGATGTGTTGTAGATGTTTACTGTGTGAAAATGTGTTTTAACATCAACATCAGTTTTCATATAAAGGTTGGATGTCCTGTAACAGAAGAAAACAAAAATACTGCTGCAGCAACCCTCTGCGTACCTTCTGTAGGACTGGGTTACACTAGCTGTACTTCAGTTCAATGTAGCCCAGTTAGCTATAACTTTAAATCCTACTAATACTCTTTGAGTTTTGCATTACTAACATAAAAGCCGTGACACAACAGAAATAAGCTAACAACGTAACTGGCTAACAGCCCTGTAGCCTACACCTACGCTCGGCAGGTGTAATCACACAGTCACAAATGGTAAAATATATTTTCTGCACACAGCATAATTTTTTGGTAACACCATGGCATTTTGAAACTTGGTAATCAAATAGAGGTTTGATGTATGGATCTGATATTTCAGTAGTGATCTAGCTAGAAAACTACCTATGATGCCAAGTGGAAGACTAATTATGTGTTAGTAATGACTTCACATCCAAAAGAGTTAGGATATCGCCAATTAGTCTATATAAGTAAGTAAGTTGTGGCTCGCTAGTTTGGACTTTACATTTGGTAAAACCAGGACCCTTGTGATTGAATATCTGTATCAGCATTAATATTGAAAGTACGAGCTAGCTAATGTGTAATGTATTTGACAATGGTAACAGCTGCCATCCTGTTCTCTCAGGCAGTTGATCGACAGTGCTGTACGCTCTCACAGGAAGCACTTGGATTCGCTGCTATCTGTTCTGAGTCATAGTGACCAGGGAGTGCGCCTGGACACAAACCTTGGCCAGAAAGTGGGAGATGGAAAAAATATTTCCTTGGAACAAGGTACTGCAAGCCAGCACACAAAACAAAAACTGTGATTTTATTTATTTATATGTGGAGGCATGAATAGCTTCACGAAATTAACTTCTAATTGGTCGTCCTACCAAGTTGCTGTAGTGTCTTATTATTTTATGTGGTGAGTGACGGGTACACAAAACTGTTTTGCAGGCCATGTCGGCTGGTCCCAAGTATTCAAAATGGGCTCAAGTGTCAAGGGTGAAAGGTCAAGTGGTTTTTGTTGTTGTGTCTATTAAACCATTATGTTTGCATGTCTTGTGTCTCAGGGAATATTCAGACTGTTCCAATTGGCTACATTAGCTCCTGTTTTCCTGGGAAAATTGGCACCCCACGGCAGCCCAGCATCTGTGGCCAATCTCGTGCCACCCTGCGGATAGAGGCCACAGTCTTCAACAACCCACACCACGCACTTATAGGACTGGAGCACTACTCCCATGTCTGGTGAGGACTGTTCCTTCGAGAATAGTTTTTACGCCAGTATGAGTTTGAGGTGCTCGCAGAGCACACTGTTTTTATTCTGTACTGGATTATATAACTTTCTGCCATGATTGTGAGAAGAGATGAACTGTCCATGGCTCAGAATGTAAAAATCCTGCTGTGTGTTCCTTCCGCCCATTAACTCAGCTGATTTCACTGAAACGTTTGACCTCCTGGTTGAAGAATTGTGCTAAATTAGCTTGTTGTGATTGGAAAGAACTTTTACTTTACTAGAACGTGGATTTTCCACTTCAGATTGTGAGATCATGTTCCTCTGTTATCGCTGCTGCAATTCTAGGATCATATTTCTCTTCCATAAGAATGGACACTTGAGCTCCAAGGCCAAGGTGAAACCCCCGCGGCTGAACGGCCAGAGGGTGGGGGTGTACTCCACACGCAGCCCCCATCGCCCCAATGCCCTGGGACTCACACTCGCCAAGCTGGAGAACATCACAGGTAACATCCCCTGGGCACTCCACGCTGTGTCTGTCTGTTCACACTGAGTAACATCCCACCAAGCCTCTATTTTCATACAGGTAACATACCTGTTCACACAAGTGTCAGCTGGGCTGTGAGAATGGCAGAAGTAAAGTCTCAGATAAACCGCCCTTATCCTATCAGAAAAGCTCTGCTATGGGCCAATGTGTGAAGGCAGTGTTCCCCTCTGTGATTGGGTCCCATGGTCTGGTATTGAGGCTGCCAGTGGCAGCTCAGGCTGGTAGTTCCTCAGTCACAGAAATGGCTCTACAGTAACACTGCCTCCTGATGGGAGTGGATTCACAGGGTAATGTGTGCTTTTCTGCACACTCCCAAATTCATAGAGGGGGTTCTAGCAATGAGCAGCAATACACACAAGTTGAGGTGTTGCAAATTGGGGGGGGGAAATGTGTGATGTGATGGACCATGTTTGTTTCCTACTTGACCATTAAAACCAGATGGCAGCAGATACATACTTTAGAAATGTAGAGAGATTATTACTACTTTTTTTTTTTTTTTGTGCAGGTGATATCCTTCACCTGTCAGGCATTGACATGATTGCTGGCACACCTGTATTGGACATCAAACCTTACATCCCTGAGTACGACTCTCCATGTGGCAGAACGGATTTTGGGAAAACCAATTGCAGCAAAACAGGAGGTACCCCTGCTGACTCTCCCTCAGGAACCAGCAGTTTCCCCGGGTCCATTTCCCCCACAGATGCAAGGGGTTCCCCTACTTGTTCCCCGACCGAAACGAGGGGTTCCCCCGATGGTTCCCCCACAGAAACGAGGGTTTCACTCTCGGCTTCTCGCTCTGGGGGATGTTTGGTGGTGTCGGAGGAAGAGGGGGATTTCGAGCCGGTCCTTGCGAAGGAGGACTCCACAGGTGACCTCTCCGGTCAGGCCCTCCTAGCGGACAGCGTAGCGGCTGCACTGAGGGATGTTCAGACGTACGTGGGCCAGAGCGACGTCCTTACCCCAGGAGCGGCAGGGGGAGACGCGCCACATGCAGGCGGCTCCAGAGCGGAGGTGTTTGAGCACGAGCGAGCCGAGCGTTACCGCAGTACGGAGGTGTGCTACAGCGAGGCCTCCTCCAGCCAGGTGGCCTCCTGGATCAGGGAGCCGCCTGTGGCCAGCCTGTCTGTGCGCCTCACTCCCCAAGCTCAGCAAGACCTGCGCCAGTTTCAGCCTCCTGGCGGGAGAGGTACGAGTCAACATGCATTACCAGTCTGTCTCACACCAACACACTCACGCACACACCGCAATGGGTGATTCATTTACATACTTTATGACTTTTGGCTCTACTTTTCCACAAGCGCACACATGCGTTTCATATTTTCTGCTTTTTATACACACCTGTTACGCTTATGGCGGTTTCTACTTTAAACGCCTGTAACCTATTTTCCCACTCTGAAATGCGGATTGGCAGAATGAAGCATTACATTTCGATGTTTGTGCTGCTTGGGCAATCATTTTAGGGAGCTGACACCACTCCAGTAACACCACCCTCCAGTGCTGGAATATTCAAACCACCATTTTGTTCATGCACATTGCAGGCCATCCTAGCCCACACATTTGTATAATATTGTTACTCAAATTATGGTCCCAGAGGGCCATGAACTGCTGATTTTCCATTTTCCCTTTACTTGGGATCCAGGTGTGAAGACAGTCTGGTCAATCCGTAGCACTAACTGTTCAGTTGATTACCCTGTTTTGGATACGAGGCCAGATTTGAATATCCATGGTATAGTGCAGGGATACTAAATACAAAGAAAGGGTTGGTGTGGTTGCTGGCGTTTGTTACAATCAAGCAGTTACACACCCGATTCTATTAATCAAGGTTCATGGCCAAGACTCGAATGTTTGATTAGTAGGGTGTAACTGCTTTGTTGGTACAAAAGCCTGCAAGCACACACTGGTATAGTGTATGAGAATGGTCTCTGTCATATGGATGGTGTTTGTTGTGCTGTTGCAGAGCCGGGTCGGCCCAGTTTCCGGTTCCTGCAGGGCCCAGAGGAGGCGGAGGCAGCGATCAGGGGCGTGCTGTGTGCTGACCCACGCTCTGTCTACCGCCGCACACGCTGCCCAGACCGCCTCTTCTACTTCATCCTGGACTCCGCACACATCACCTGCTGGTTCGGTGGCGATTTCGCTGAGGTTGTGAGGGTTCGCCCAGCTGAACCTGAGGGTTAAAGTAGTTGCAGACGTGGTTTCATGGTCCCATAATGCACATGGCTACTGCAAGCTGTCAATCACTGAGGAGTTTTAACAAAAGGTTTTCCTCTGCACACAAAGACACAATGGTTGCTTTAAGTTCGAGAAGGCAGTGCATATGCACAGCATTTTTGGTTTCCTTGACTTGCCAATCCTGGATAATGCAGATCAGGTCCACTGTAGGAAACACTCATGTTACTGTAAACATACATTTAGGAGTACTGTATACAGTAATTAATGTATATGTGCCCCTTGAACATGGCATATGTAATTTGGATGCCAATGTATTCTCTACTATCAAATAGCCGCTTCTATAAAACAGCGTGAACATTGCTGATGGACCCTCATTCAAAATGAAAGGTAATTCTTCCAAATCCATTTGTCAATTTTTAATCGCTAAAGATTTGAGATACAATTAAAGCTATTAAATAAAACATTGTAATGTTTTTCACCTGCTGCAGGGTGTCTGTGTGTGTTTTGGTGTAGGATGTAACTGTGTTTGTGTGGGTGAGTGTTCTGTGCATGTACTCCCAAGTACAGATTCCAGCCTGTCCTCTGAGAAATGTCATGACACCCAAAGTGGGTGATAAATGGATGTACTCATGATAAATAATACATCGGTGCACTTAGGCCAACAACAAATTGGGATTGGCCAGATGCAGCCTCACATAGCAACCAGAGACTAGCTGGACCAATCAAAAAGCATGTTGGAAACGAGTGGAACAACATTTTATCAATTTTTGTACATTTTGGTTTCACAAATTAGAAATCAGTGCACTTCCTCTCCTTGTTGCAGCCCATCAGTAACAGAAACCAGAGCTTAGTTTATCCAGTTGTTCCTCCAAGTGTACTGTGTCTACTTGTTCATTAGTTCCTCTGTCTCTTTCTCAATGTCCTCAATTCCAGCTCTCTTTCAGCCACTGGGCTTTGGTCAGCCTTGATGGAGAGAATCAAGTTAGCAGCTTCCATATCATCCAGTTTGACTTGAAATGTAATTGTATGGCCTTTTCCCTCTTTAAGGCTGGAATTACACCAGAAAGCGTGCCAGTCTAGTATCCTACATAGTACTAGCACTATGTGTGCATTATGCAGCCTGTGTAATGGCTGTAATCTACTAGCATGGGCACCAGAATGAAGTGAACTCTGGTGTAAATCCAGCTTAATACTTCTTTTATCATCTCACTTTCTGATTCATTGTCTAATTGGACTGGAGATCTTTTTCCCGCCGCCAGTTTTCAATGATCTGCTTTTCCTCTGCCAGCCCATCTCTCTCAGCCTGATTTTAATCTCTCTCTCTTTCCCTCTCTGTAGCTCATTCATCATTTTCTGTTTTTCATCCCCAAACTGCAGTCTCTGATTCACCACATTAATGGTCTCCTCCTCCCGGCACAGTAAATCACCATGCAAATTGTTCCTCGCTATCCCTTTGCTCATTACTACCACATGGTTCTTATTTCTTTGTTTCTCCAACACCTCCACAGTTGCGCTTTCTGTCTCCAACAAGTCCATCTGTGTCTGCTTTGCTCTGCAGAGTTTGTATTTCTCTTTGGCTGTGTAGTTCCTGCTCGGTTTTCTGTCTCGCTGCTACTTCAGTTTGGCCTGCAGCTCATCTTCCTCCATCTTCCAGATCTCTGCTTCTTTCCTCTGCATTCGCTTTGCATTTCATTTCATTTTCTCTGCAACATGCCAATCTGTATGAGTGTGTATTATCTAAGACACTTCCTCATGTCCTCAGTCTGTTTCCTCTCCAGCCAGCATACTTCTAGAACTCCATCTCCTGCCTGTGCTGGTTCACTCTGGCCTGCATGGTCTCTCTCTCTGAAGAATAACATTGTATTATGGCTGTAATATAAAATCAATATTATGACAGTATCCATTTTGGCTGCCAAAATGTTTATAAATAAATACAGAAGCACTACCTGCCCAATAAGTTCAAATAATGTTAGGAAATGGAATATGGGGAGGACTTGTAGGCTATGATGCATAGAAATAACCATATTTACAGTTGTGTTCAAATAAATAGCTGTGTGTTTTTAAAAAAGTGAAAATATTTTTTATAGCTATACTGTAGTTATAGCTATACTCAAATACTCACACGTCACCCCCCTGCTTACTTCCCTCCACTGGCTGCCTGTCATGGCTCGCATCAAATTCAAAACATTGGTGATAGCCTTCCAAGCAGTTAAAGGGTCTTCCCCAGCTTATCTGCAAAAAATCATCAGACCCTACACCCCTGCCAGACCTCTTCGTTCAGCCTCCACAGGCCGCTTGGCACCTCCCCCTCTCAGAACCTCCACCTCACGCTCACGACTACTGTCTGTTCTGGCTCCACGGTGGTGGAACGAACTCCCCGTTGACGTCAGAACTATAGAATCTCTCCCCACCTTCAAGCGCAAGCTGAAGACGCACCTCTTCAAGCAGCACCTCTCCCCATCCCTCCCTACCTCCCTGTGAACCTTAATTGTTGTCTCTGTGACTTGCTTTGTGTATCGGTATTTTTAGTTGGCTAGGTAAGCAGTGTTTGGATGGTTAACTTTGGTGACTTTTGCTCTGTTTGTTTGTTTGTTTGTTTGTTTAAAAAAAAAAAAAAAAAAAAAAAAAATGGCCCTTGTCCTTATCTTTGTTGTACAGGTAGCAGTTGAAATTGTACTTACCTCTAGGGTCTTTCAGCGAACTTATCCCTGGTTATGGGTATGCACTTTGTTGTACGTCGCTCTGGATAAGAGCGTCTGCCAAATGCCAATAATGTAATGTAATGTAATGTATAGCTTTTAGTTCCATATTTCAAATGTAGTGGAAACATTACACATTCAATTCCAAATCAAAGCATTAACACATTTTATCAAGTCTGCGTCAGTCTTTTACAGGAAGCAAAGAAAAGGAATATTAATCTGTTCAAAGAAATGGCAGTGTCAGTTTTTTCTCTTCAAACTAAAACACTGTATAAAGAATTTTTAAAGATTTAACTTCACTTTAAATTACTGAACTAATATTTAGTTGCATAACCATTGTTTTTGTTCAGCCCAGGATGGACAAACTACATTCCACAGTTCCTGTGAATTTTTTGGGTTTTGCTGCAGAAACTGCATTTTTAATGTCACCCCACAAGTTTTCAAAGGGGTTGAGGTCGCTGGATTGAGCTGGCCACTCCATTACCTCAATCCTTTTTGTCTGGAACCAAGATGTTGCTTACTAATGTGTTTGGGGTCGTTGTCTTGTTGAAACGCCCATTTCAGGGGCATTTCCTCTTCAGCATATGGCCACATAAACTCTTCAAGTATTTTGATATATTCAAACTGATCCATGATCCCTGGTCTGACATACTGTCAACGACCGCTAGCCTCGAAAAGAACAATTTTACTCTCATCAGTCCACAGAATGTTACGCCATTTCTCTTTGGGTTCCTTGGCAAATTTTAACCGATTCTGCATATGCCCTTTTTTTCAACAATGGTGCTTTACGGGGGCTTCTTGCTGATAGCTTAGCTTCGATCAAATTACGGTCTTCTGACTGTAACAGCACTACAGTACAGTACAGTAATTGTAGATCATCTTTGATCTTACTGGAGCTGATGAATGGCTGAATCTTTGCCATTCTGACTATTCTTTGATCCGTTTTAACAGTAATTGCTTGTTTTCTTCTGCATGTTTCGGGTTTTTGTTGCCATTTTAAAGCATTTGAGCTCATGTTAGCTGAGCATCCTATAATTTGCTGCACTTCTTTATACGTTGTCCCCTCTCCAATCAACTTTTTTATGAAATGACATTCCTCCAAACAATGTTGGGAATGGTTCATTTTACTTAGCAATTCAGAAGGAAATATATTTTATAACTGTGTGAAACATTTGCTTCCTTTCTTCCTTAATAAAGGACAATGAATTACACCTGTTTTTTTCACAGAATGAATGAATTCTCTAATTAAACTCCAAGCTGCTGTTATTTTTAACACGCCCCTTTCAATGAATGAGTCAATTACTCAGAACAAGCAGCGTGCATGTCATGACAGTTGGGTCTGTTGTTTTTCTATTACACTACTACATCTACAAGTTAATTATTTGCCGTGCAGAAATATCATTACTACTAATAACATATACTGCTATTTTTTAACACAACTGTATATTACATTACTTACCCTGATACTTTTAAAGCAGTCACTTTTTTTGTTTTGTAGTGCAGCATTTCTTATTGTACAGAGGTATTAGACTTTATTATAGAGACCTATACTCGTCAAGATTGTTGGAAGACACATTACTGTAGGCTAGACATTATTTTTATAATCGGAATGACGTGCTCAAGACATACAGTATAGCCGAGACTAATTCTTGTTAATTCTCTTATGCCCACAAGCCTGCTCATTTTCAGAAGCCTGCTTTAAACAGCTGCTCATATGAATTGCAAATCCGTCATAGTCTTCAACGACTATATTATATACAGGTATCTTCAGTCTGTTCTGTTGTTTGGAAACATCTAGCCTTTTATTTATAAGCCAATGGTCTCATTTGCAGCAGATGGCAGCGAAATGCAATTATTGTGCATGCAATCAGGATAAAAAGGATGTGTCTGAAACCAACATGTATTCAGTTTTATGAAAAGACAATGTAGTAGCTCTGGGGTGGTAAAGTAACCGCCCATTTAGTATGCGCAGTGTTTTTGAACTAGGCTATAGGCTGCCCCTAATTCCTGAGGAACGGGCACTGATTAAAATCAATGGTCTAATGGATTCCACCAAGTATCAGGCAATTTTAGTTGACAATCTCTACCACTAAGAGTCTTCAGGTGGGGTTGTAGGTGAACTTTCCAGCAAGACAATGACCCAAAGCATGCCTCAAAATCCACACACAAATGGTTCTATGACAACTAAGTCTATGTTCTGCTGTAGCCATCTCTGGCGCCGGACCATCTAAATCAAAAACCTGTGAACTGAACTGAAGAGGGCAGCTGATGAGCAAAAACACAAGAATGTAAAGAATCTGCATAGAGGAGTGCTCCAAAATCCCTCCGAATGTGCTCCTTAACCTTGTGAAGTATTACAGGAAAATACTCCATGCTGCAATCCTTGCCAGAGGTGGATGCGCCAAGTAATAAACAAGGGGTGCCAATAAATATGGAACCTTGATTTTGGTGAAATCTATTTATCTGTTTTTATTTTTAATGTTTTTATTTTTAATTTTTATTTTTTGTGTGTCGCCTGTCAGGGGTGGTAATAATTCTGGAGCCCACTGTAGGCTCAATAGTCGATCCTATATCTAAACAGTGTATAGTTATGGAGATGGTTGGCAGGTAAGGCTAGTGCATATTTAGAAACCAAGTATGTAATTTAATGTTGCATGCCTGTGTGTGCGTGTGTGCACACTTGTATTTTCAAAAGCTGATTTGCCAGGACATTGTTGAGCCTCAAAGATTGTTATTCTGTTTAGACTAATGCCAGAATAAGGAAATGATTTCAAATGATAAATTCCAATCTGCAGTTGTGTAGGCTTACGCATTCAAGTTAATTTAATGAGTGTTGCAAGTTTACCTATTTTCTTTCATTTTTGGCCAAATTAACTTATGATTTGAGCATGATCTTTATGTAACTTGCAAAGCTTTTGTCCACACACTTGTCAACAGCATTCAAACATTATGACTTGAACATGTATACTGTAGGGGAGAACAATTGTAACACCAACATGAATAATTCAATGAGTGTTTATACTGGCACTCTCAAACTTTGATATAAGCTTTGTTTATTACAAATACTCGTCATTTCAACATAATCTGCAATATCACAGAATGCGGGAGTTAATATCTAATACAAGGAGTTCCGCTGTTACAACCTACTCCACGACTGGGATGAATAGTATCACTAGCTGGGGATGGAAGTAACAGCAACAGAAAATCTTCTTAAATCAGACCCACACTTACATTTACACAAGAACTTGTATATTGGCCTAAAGTACATTGTTTTCAATAAAACGAATGAAGTAAAAAAAACTTGTATTGTTAAACATTCCATAAAATGGCCTATTTATAACATCATATAAAAACATTTCTTTCATACTTTTTACATTTATTTTTGACAAATACACTTTTATTTTTTTTTACACTTATTTTTTTTATAACATCACCCTTTTCAAAATAATATTTTTGAAATAAAATAAATTATGCTTTTTAGTCTTTAAACATAAAACAGCTTTATTTTTAAAAATCTATTTCAAAAACAATATACTGTGCGTGCGTGTGTGCGTATGTGTGTGTGTCTGTGTGTGTACACACGTATGAGTAAATATGTCAGAGCTGCCTACCCATGTAAATACAAGTGCTTTAGTGTGTATTAGGACACCCCTGTCTGTTTTTTCTCATCCATTGCCTAGACATGCTAAAAAATAAATAAATGCCAAAAACAATTACTCTTAATCAAAATTAAGTGTCACAACCATCCCCAACCCAGCCATCTAGTTTGGCATTTTGGTTTGAAGTTAGTGTGAATTTGAAACATCACATTTGACTTGATGAGATGAGAAGTCTTTTTTATTTTTATTTTTTTAATACACCCAATATTTAATATAGAGTCATCAAACTTCTCCTGTGAGCTCAAAGGAGAATATGGGTCTGGACAATTGATGGTGTTGCAGTACAAGTAACCCATTGTTTCAACCATCCCCGGTCTCCCCTATGTCCTGTATCCATGTCTGTACTACTCCGCAGCCCACTCTATTTTATTACAATTTGTTTTACGAAATTGCGCAATTTGATGTTTTGCAACCTCTCCTCTCAATACATTTTTCCCTACTATAAGTCGAGAAAAAACTGCTCTCAATCGAAATATTTCTATAGTCGATGTCTTGCAAAATATCTGATAAAAACCCGACTCAGACGATACAGATGAGTCATGCAGTTTTGAATGCCACAGTGTAGAAGTGTGATGTCAAGCGCCTGGGAGGAGCACAGCGGCTTTAGGAGCGCTGTTTCTTTTCTATGTAAACACCAGCAGGAGTGAGAACACGGAAAGGGCCGGGCACAGCGCAGGTTAACTACGAGATCTCAACGTAGTTGCTTAAGGTAAGGTGTTGAACTAATCGCAAGCCGTGGTGGGTTTTTATGCATTCTAAGGATTTTTGTTTGCAAAACCGACTGACAGATTTTTAGTTAAGATTTTCTAATATATTGTAGGATAAAGCCTAAGACACTGGTTTATTCGCTGCTATACGAAAAAATAGTAGGTAGCCTAGTAACCGATTTTGCTTTGCTAAAAGTAAGGAGTGTCTTTGGTGCCTGTCTTCTATGGTTGTGTTCGCACATGGGTAGTTTACTTAATTCCATTATTACCAAAGTTGGACAATGTCATTTTTGTCAAGACGTTCATGGGGCTGTAATATTAAACTTCAATGAGTTTCGACAGCGCTAAATGTGAGCACCTTTTCAGCTTGTGTGAACACGTTGGAGGGTAAGATTTGGCCAACCCAAATCCGCTTGGGTTCACTGGATTCACTGAATGCAATTCTATCGAACGTATTTGGAAATTAATCACAGGAATATTCTCGTTCTAAATGGTCTTTTATTGCTGATGCACTTGACTACAGACAGCTAGTCTGGTAAACAACAGGTGAATGTCTCCGCGCTGTTTCCCCGGATTCGTGTGAACCATTGACAGTTTGTACTCTCAAATGTAGGCTATGTGGTAACTATTTGTGTGGGTGAGTGATGAGACTTCTTAGAGATTATCACTTACTAATCTAAAAAGTTTGTTCCAATAAAATCAAGATAGCTGTGGTGTTTAAATGAACAATACAATATATCCTGGCAATAGAGTGCTATATTAATCTTTTTATTCTCGAAGAATGTTTGGAGCCTACAACTAGAAGGCTATATTTGTTTCTAGCTGTAATGAGTAGAGCTTATGCAGGTAATGGAGGCTTTGCGTCTCCTTGCACTCCTTTTTTAGCCTGTGGTAATGACACATGGGGCTTCTGTCTTGTTCCTCAAAAGTAAATGTTTAGACCTCCTGTTGACACACCCTCTGGACTCTGTAATATCCCAGATGGATGTTCCCACAACATGAAATTAGCTGTCCCACTGCAGTTCACCCGCAAAGGCACTGCAGAGCAGCTTCACCAGGAAGACAGGATCGTCAACCTTCAAAGGAAAAAGAAAACGGTCTCATATAATGCCTCTGCAAATGACGAGATAAAACATTCAAACGTCTTTTGTGCTGTGCTGATCGTGATGGATAGGGCACACGTTCCTTTGTAAACAGCTGCAGCATGCCTTTAAGAGCTCTGTGGACAAGAACCATATAGGAACTTCAGCAGGCATGCAGAGTTCCCTCAGGAAGGGCATAGGCTTGTCACACAGTAGAGATAGTTTCCAGTCATTAATGTATTGCTTAACATTATTTATGCCACTCACAGACTTCACTGGCTGCAATCACCCCCGTTCACTGCACTGGCACTACATAGTGCATACAACCTCATCTGCTGCTTTAATTAGCATCGTAAGCCAACATGTTTGTAGGCCACAGTTCCACATGTTGTAAGAGGATTCATGTCTTTTTTAATGAAGAGATCGGTATCTCAAGAGGGCTCCTCTTTGATTCTTATGTTACTTTTGGGTTGGGCTGATCCTAGCACGCTACTGTTTATTTTTCATCTTTTCTTTGAAGCTGGGCGTGGAACTCTGAATGAAGAAAATGACTGGACAGTGTGCAGCAGACATGTTATTATGCGCACATACAAATTGGTGTGTTCAGAGCAGAATGTCGTTTTCTTGGGTAAATACCGTATGTGCCCTTGAGGACAGCTGGGTGGCCGCTCAGAATAGCAAGATCAAGACGGGTCCAGCGGAGGCAGCCAAGCCATATATTACCGTTTGTTCCCATGTGGAATAAATCTCTGCCAGTTTTCCACCGCATTCTGTATCCCGTCAGCAGGACTGGGTGTGGGACTGTTGGGAACAGGAGGAAAGGGAGGGAAAAGAACGGGGATAATTTGCAGTTGTAGTTCACTGTATTACAGAGGACGCAATGGGCAGTCTAATTTTGCAAGAGGACTCCCATCACAGTGTCTGCTTTGAGTGAAGCAGCAAAAACCTCACTGTATTGAGGTTTCTTATGTTACAGTATCCACATATAGAGATTTAAATGGATAAAAAGAGCGGGGTTCTTAACAGGTGTTTGTTCCTTGATCGCGCAATGGCATGCCTGGGTATACCCAATGCAGCATTTGATGAACAAGGCTTAGGGTTAAAATATTTTACTTCCAGCTTTGCAGGAGATTTACTACTCTACTTCTATCTCTCTCACATTGTCCTGAGTGTCTGTTGCTTCACAGTGAGTGCCCTAGATGGATCTGAAATTATTGTGGCTGAAATACATTTAGCAACACCCTCAAACCTGTTAATAGGCCTTTTAAACGGACAGATGCTTTTTGTGCACCTCAGAATGGGAAATGGATTTTCCTGAAAAGCTCCGATGTCATTAGCTATGAAGGTACAAAGGGAGATTGGGTCAGAAGGACCTGTATAGCACAGTGTATTTTTGTGCTTTTATTAAATCTATGATTTGTGGGGAGGATCAATATGATTATGACTGTTATGAAAATCCATCCTGGGAATCATTAACCTAATGGTTGGTGTATACTTTTGAGATCACGTCAAACAAGGGTGGCTTCAAGTTAGACATTCAAATTGGCCTATGTATTTGCTTGAAAAGCCAGTTGGTAGAAACTGTCAATTGGTTCATACAGTATGTCAGTTTTGGAAAACACAGCACGCAGGCTGGAGTGTTTCATAATTTTGGAGCTCTATTTATTATCTTAAGATTGAGAAACGTAAGAAAAGCAATTGGGTTAATGCAGTTTTTATTTATTCCAGTTTCTCACCTGCATTGTCAAGGATATTATGCACAGTATGTCTCAGGCCTAAAATGTATTTGTAGGCAATCGCAAGCAATATTAGCTTTGAGTGTAAGCGAATATATAATATATGCACTCATTTTCCATTCTCTGCTTTGTCATTTGAATTAATATGTCTTCAATGCCATTCTTTTAAAACAGTGGATCCATTCAATTATGTTAAGAAATCAAAACATGGATATTACAATGTTGGCCCCTTGCTGAATAGCTAAATGCACTTGGCCCTCCTGCCTACAAAGATGTGTAGAGTACAGTACATCCAACTGACTGATAAGACCAATACATTGTCACAAACCATATGTATACTATACAGTACTGTGCAGAAGTCTTAGGCACCCTAGACTCTATTATATATATATGTTTATGTTTTTGTGTGCGTTAGTTGCAAATATTGATTTTCCAAAATATTTAATTTCACAGAGACATTTTTGTATTTAATGTAAAAAAAAAAAACATATTACTGTATGCAATTGACTACTTTTTACATAAAAACTTGGATCAGAAGCAAGGAGCCAACCAAAGTCTGCAGAAGAACTGTGGCAAGTTCTCCAACATGCTTGGAACAACCTCCCTGCTGACTGTCTTAGCCAACGCTGTCCTGCAGTTCTATATCTCAGAGAAGTGATGCAGTTTTAATGCCAAAGGGTGGTCACAAAAAATATTGATTTCATTCAGTTTTTAAGTTCTGCCAAATTACACAAATGTAATGTTAAATGTATAGTGCATTTATTTAGGACCTTTCATTGAATTATTTTTGAAAGAATCTTATCTGTACAGAATGTTATACAGGTGCCTAAGACTTTTGCACAGTACTGTATGTGTATGCGTACAAGATGACAGCTCACAGTATATTTTAAAATGTGCTGTCTGAAAGTCAGTGCAGTGCTTTTCACTACTTCCTTGCACTTTCCGCATTCATTGCAGTCATTTGGCAGATGCTCTTATCCAGTCTGACGTACAGTAAATTGTAAAACCATAACCAGGCATACATTCAAACCCTTAGCATTCAGGAAAATATTTTAACGTAAGAGCAGGTTCACAAACAATGGCTTCCTGTCTTTCAGAGCCATGCCGTTTTCTTCTTTTGGTTGGTGCTCTACCGTGAATTCCTCTTGGATGTTTGCATTTCAGTACTATGAGTGTAGAAAGGAATTTGAGACACAGGGGTGTGTCAACAGGTTTCATTTCACATCAGTGATGACTCAAACATCCATGTGCCTTTGCATAACCACCTGTAGCTGTGTGTAATTTCCTGTTGCAGGGCGCTACAAAACAGTCCTGGTGAATGAAAGTGACTCTTGACTCTTGACCAGGTACAGCATTTCATTATCTATAGTTACCTACCATCTTAGAAGTCCTGCGTGACTAAATTTCATATAGAATGTTCTGCTCCATTGAATAGAACAGGTGTCCTTATACGGTTGATGAACATATTCATATATACATTTGCCTGGTGAGTAAGAGCATATGTTTCAGCTATTTTCTGTCATCAGAACCAAAGACCTTAGAGGGAAACACACTGGAGCATTTCATATGATTCTCCCATGATTCCATGCATTTTTCCAGAAAGCTCAAATTTCCTGCTTCAGCTTGCGGAAGGGAACAGGAGCAGACGGAAATCGCACTGCTAAATGCACTCGAGCTTCAAGGCCATTTTTCATGTAATGTATTACATTACATTAACTCGGCAGATACTCACATCCAGAGTTACACACCGTAGGAGAAACATGCTGTACATGCATTCACCTGCTTAAGCAATAGTGACAGACCTGGTGAACAACATTCCCAGACCAGTGTGTAATGATGTAGCATCACTAAAGCAATAGTGAAAGTTAATGATGCTAACCAAGAACTAAAATGAATATTTTAAATGTATACAGTAGGGCTGCCCAACCCTTTTCCTCAATCGCTTGATCTGCTAATTGGTGTGCCAAATTGGGGCTGAAATGAAATCATACAAGACGGTATGTCTCTAGGAACTGGGATGGGCTGCCCTGGTATACAGACTACCTCTATACCTCTATACCGCTCCATAAACTATGCTGTTTCACTCCTGTACTTGAGAACCGTGAAATATTTAGGACACACTTATACATTCTGTATGTCAGATCAAGATATGATCATTTAATAATTAAAAGCTGAAATTGGCACAAAATCCTAAAATGGATCAGGCCTTGTTGTCCTCTCTGATATAGACTATATCCCCTACATGTAATCTAGTGGAACATAAAATCTATGTAGCTGAGAAGTAAATTTGGCCACCATTATAGTTTCTAGATTTCATCATTAGGATATTTTCTGAAATCGACAATAGTCTCAGCTTACAGGGAAATGGCTAATCTAATTAGTGGATATTAGTTTAGTGTCATGCCAGGGTTCCTGAAGAATGAAAATGTATTAGAATGTCTCATTATTTCAAGGAGACTGTAGAGAAATTGTGCAAGTCAGACTATTGATTTTATTAACCCCCTTATTGGCGGATGCGACCTGCGCGTTACATCTCCCTTAACAGAAGGATGAGACGCCAGCATTTTATTTGATAATGTGACTGTTTTTCAAGACACATGACTGTTGAAATGCATTGTGATTCCTAGGACTTTCTATGGGTTTCTGTAGGGCACCTTTGTCCATAATGGGTTAAAGAAGTGATCATCTGATAATTGCTTACAGGTATTCATATTATTGCTTCTTTTCCCTGGGCCTTTTTTTCCTCATATTTTCATATATGTTGGTGATTTTTAGTCTAGGGAAAGAAAATACAGATTTTTAATAATGAGCTATCTCTGCTGAAATTGTTCCCTTCACTCACAGTATAACATTTTATGGCTAAGCTTATTGGCTTTAGACTCCTTTGTTTGTGGCTGCCGCTGGTTTCATTTAAGCAGAATTTGTGTCAGTGCTGAAAAGTGATTTACAGCCATAGAAGGGCATTATCAAGCACAAAATTATAGAATCATTCCTCTGTCAGATAAGCAGACGGATCTGCAAGCAGCTGGCCTCTGTAGTCTGCCGATACATTTTCCCCCACGCATTTTCTGCTGTCCAGCTTTTTCATATGAAATTTAAAATAACAGATGCATGCCTCTCGATGAGAATAGCTTATTGGTCTTGGTGGCATTTTAGCTACACGGAAACAGGACACCAAAATAGCCCTGAGTGCAATGTTTGTGTTTCAGAAATCTGGTTAATTCATTCCTGTTTATATTAAAATGACCATTGTTATTTTTACCCTCTACCACCACACCCGCTCCTCTGGGGTAGTCTTTAAAAGGTGTATGGTGGCATTGTGGATTAAAATGGTTGACAGTTTAGAAGAATACATATGCTCATTATGTCATTTTAGGACACGGTTGCATTATGTTGCAATGTGAAGCTGTTCCATGACATCTCTCTCACATGAGCCTGACAAGCAGCATCACATCATCTGCCTCTTTGTAGAAAGATGCCTGAGGGGATGATTACTGTAAAAAAAGTTTCAAGCACTTTAATCGCTGCTTTCTGTTAATTACTCCATCTCATTGTTATAAATGAATAATTAATGGAGTTTTTTTATAATTTTTTTATTACCACCCTGACTGTGTCTTGCGTTGATTTCAGGGACACGCTTGACTGCAAGACTTCCAGTTCACTTGCCAGACCGATAAAGACAGTTTTTATCTACTTTGGTCCAGCCACCGAGAGTCCAGCGACTAGGAGTCCCGCAATCGTTTTTCTTATAGACTGTTGTTGTCATGGCATCGCCAGAGCTGCTTGTTGAAAGAGATCTGGTGGAGGCTCATCAAGACATGCACGTGGAGGAGGACCATGCTGAGCTGGCAAACGGTGCGCCCTGCTCTTCCCTTAACGCCACCAGCGAGGATGGCAGCGGGAGCCACAGCAAGCGGGGTCACCGAAAGGGCATCCGCAAACACCGGGACTACATCAAGATCTCCGTGCCTGACAGCAGGAGCAACCAGCTGCCCCTGGAATGGTGGAAAACCGGCATCGCCTTTGTGTACGCGGCCTTCAACCTGGTCCTGACCACGGTCATGATCACAATCGTGCACGAGAGGGTGCCAGCCAAAGAGAACAACCCGCCCTTGCCGGATAAGTTCTTTGACTACATCGACCGCGTAAAATGGGCTTTCTCTGTGACCGAGATCAACGGGATGGTGCTTGTGGGAATCTGGTTTGTGCAGTGGCTTTTCCTCAGATACAAGTAAGTGTTGCCGAAATTTGGCAGGGCTGCACACATTGCTTGGTGCAGGCACATTCCCACAAATGGTTCATAAAGCTGCCTCAAATCAAAGGGAAGACAGGTCTGGCTACAGCAGTGTAGCTGCTCTACTTTGCTGTTTGTTTACATCAGTGTAAAACGTTTGGCCTTGAACTGAAACTAGGGTAGAAAAAATGAGCCTTATTGCTACACTGAGTGAATGTTCTTAGAATACACATTTGGTTTAATCTTTTCCATGACCTTGTGACAGATGATTGCAGTTTTCATTGCAGAAAACACTCACTCAGATTATCCATCTGAATTGCCACTAAATTTAATCCTTCCTGCATACCTGCTGCTTTCTCTCCTCCCTTGGCTTGGACTTTGGCTGCTTTATATATCTTCAAATTAAATTTGAAAATATATCAGCAAGACAGGAAATTCCTTGAACCTTTCGGTCTTAAAATATTAGTCCTTGCCTGTTCCTCTTCTTCACATTTTTTTATTCGTCAAATTTATTGGTCGTTTCGGAGCAGTTTCTGGAGTTGGCTGTTGCTAGCTTGAGAACACAATAACATCACAGTCCAACAGCTGAACAAAGGCTGTGATACAGAACTAGAGTTTCAACTTTAGCCCTTTATTTTGATATTTGACCTATATAAAGGTAAAAATGGCAAGCTACAATCGTTAAACTTTAACTAATTCTAAACAGAGTAAAATCATTATTACCATTTGTACTCATGCTGTTTTCGACATAATGCTTCTGTTTTATCTGTAAAAGAGACATTCTTGAGATTATGTGGCATTGTCACGTCCAGTGTGCAGGAGGGCTCCTCTGAGCTTTGACCCTACTTTTTCAGAGCAATCGTGGGCAGACGTTACTTCTTTCTGATGGGAACCCTTTACCTGTACCGCTGTGTCACCATGTACATAACCACCCTACCTGTGCCAGGCATGCACATGACCTGCGCCCCCAAGGTGAGTGCTGCCCAGAGAGGTCTGCACCTGGGGCCTTAAAGCACTTTATCTACCCCCTGCCCCCACACTACCACAGCAAAAAAAACAAAAACATTTGCCTGCGAAAACCAGAGAATATTAAGGGCTTATCTTTCTTTTGAACAATCTAAAAAAAAGTATTTCTACCCACAATCACTTATTTTGCGAATACGTAAAAACACAATATAGGGTAAAAGTAGCAGTCTGAAGGTTGTGTTTATGGAGAACGTTCATTAATACAGGTTCTGTGAGATGCCTGACCTGTTTTGATATGTTGTTAGTCGTCTGTATGTCAGTGCAGAACACTGAATAACTTCATTTTTGTAAGGCGTTGTGGGTAGATGGGTTATTTAACATTAATATGTTTGGGTGATTTGGTGATTCCCCCTAATTCAGAGAAATCAGATTGAAATGTGTGAGTCTGATCCCAGATCAGCAGTCAGCAGGCTATTAAACACTTGAGTTCTGCTTTCTCAGCAGTGAAGAGCTGATCCTGGATTAGCGGTGATCATGCTGTTAAACTGAAGTTTTGTCTTCTGGCTATAAGGAGCTGATCCTGGATCAGTAGTGAGCAGGGCAATACACTCTCATCTCTTCCAGCTGTATGGAGACTCCCAGGCCAAGGTGCACAGGATCCTGCAGCTCATATCCGGGGGTGGCCTGTCCATCACCGGCTCCCACATCATGTGCGGCGACTTCCTGTACAGCGGCCACACGGTCATGCTCACACTGACCTACCTGTTCATCAAAGAGTGTAAGTGTCCAACTGACAGTCAGCCAGCTAGAGAGCTTTGACTAAAGCACCAGTGTTTTAGCTTGTACTGACAGTCCCCTCAGACATGGGCAGCCTATAGTCTAGTGGCTAATTTGCTTGACTGGGAGGTTGGTGGTTCAAGCCCCAGTGTAGCTGCAGCTGTTGGCCCTTAACCTCACATTGATCCATGGGGGATTGGCCTCTACTTAGGCTAATCAACTGCTTTGGATCAGGGATAGGCATGGCTCTGTTTCTGGATTTCAGACCAACTTCTACTTCCCACAAATAATTTACATGATCTATCATTTTTAAGTCACATTCCATGATATGAACAGCTGATGAATGTTCTTGCATTTTATTGCAATCTAATTCACAAGTGAATCAGTGCATATGGATAATTGGCTGATTGAGCCAGGGTAACTGGTGGCAGCAAAATCTTGCCGGCCTTCCAGGACTGGAGTTGCCCATCTTTGCTTTGGGTGCTTTGTAATGTAACATGTCACTCTCCTGTGTGCTCTTCCCAGACTCCCCGAGAAGCTTCTGGTGGTACCACCTGATGTGCTGGCTGCTGAGTGCCGTGGGTGTGATCTGCATCCTGGTTGCACACGAGCACTATACCGTTGACGTGGTGGTGGCCTACTTCGTTACCTCCCGCCTGTTCTGGTGGTACCACACCATGGCCAACCTTCAGGTGAGACCCCCGACCATGAGTATGGCTGCATCCCACCGGCTGGATGAAAGCCAATGGTTACTGAACCACCCTTCCTTTGTAATGATAAGGTGAAAGAATGGATTACATTTCATGTAGAGCTTTCCTCTCTGTACCTCTTGGTTCCCATTTTAAATCGGTTGAGGAGACAAAATATATAAAATTAATGTTGGAAGGAATGTGCATAGATTTTGGGAACTCTAACTATATGTAATATGAAATTATAGAAGACTCCTTCTACTCCATAAATACATTTTTTTAAAATCATATAATCTTATGTGGCAATGCACCCCTAAAGTTGAGCTCCAGCCAGGAATTATTGAAGAAAATCAGTAGCTACTTTCATAGTGGTCGAGTCTGCTGGACCCACGCTGTCACCAGGCTCAAAATGAAATTATTTGGTATTTCTGGCTGCATGAGTTTGCAGTGAATGTTTGTGGAGGGACGGTTTTAGGCCTATGTGGTATGGAGAACAGGAGTTTGTTTATCAACCCTTAGCTTAGCCACACGATACACAGCTACAGTGCGTATCATATGATGGGCGCCACAAAGGAGTGACCTGAGTGGATTTCCAATTTATCTCTTTTCTGAAAATAGTCTAAACAATTCACCATCCCACATCCATCAGTGCCACTTTATTGATGGGACGAGCTTCTTTCTGTGCTTACCAGCAGAGCTGTGTGTCCACTGGGCTTTCAAGTATGCTTCTCCTTTCAATGGAAAAATCCAGAGATTCCCTATGGCACAATAAAACCGAGAACACAAACACTTAGAACCTCTTAATGTCTGTTCATATGACAGGGGCTGCATTTTCGCCCATTTTCTCCAAGGCTGCCATTAATGAATTCTGTGCATCACAGTAAATTACTGGGGGGGGGGGGGGTCACTTCACAAGAGTACAACTTAAACTATAAAGACCACATGCCCTGTTTGCCTGCTCCATAGTAGCCTGATAATACTTTTCTGTCATCAGTCTGCTGCAAATATGGACTATTTGTCATGTGAATTTATACAATTTAATGAATGTGTACAATAACTGCATATCATGTGGTCATTATATGCTGATAACAATATTATCCAGTATGGTAATATATGTTCATATGTATTTTATAGTTATATAACACCAAAACAAAGAATTGAGTACAGTGTAACTGATTAATAATTAAGCTAAAATAAGTGTGGCATTCCCTTGAATATTGTAAAACATCTACCCAAGGTCCAAAGTCCAGGCAGGAAACCAAATCACATTCTCTTCATTACTGCCTCCTACTGCTTTCACAAGTGCATTGCATTTTCTGTATTTTAAGCACAATGTTCACATGTG
Source organism: Conger conger (assembly GCF_963514075.1). Classification (NCBI taxonomy): domain Eukaryota; kingdom Metazoa; phylum Chordata; class Actinopteri; order Anguilliformes; family Congridae; genus Conger; species Conger conger. Next base: position 30,847,282 of record NC_083765.1, read on the forward strand.
CATGGATCCACTGATGTTTTGGTCATTCAGATGGCTCTACGTTCGACTCGATACGACCTAAGCATGATTAGATTAGTGTTTTGCATTCTGATATCAAGTTAAAATCTTGTGATGGCTAAATGATATTTATCGACTCTGGGGCTTTGTGGAAGAAAAGCATGACTTGAGCTCTTTGTGCCAGTAAGAGAGATAGATTTAGAAGTATTGATATTTTTGTTGATTTTTATCTGAATAGCATTTGTGAACATTAGTGTAATAAAAGTTATTTTTGTGTAATTTATTATAGTTGATGCATTTCTGAATGTATCTATTTTTATATATCTTTTGTTGATGCAGGAATGCAATATGAGATCAATATTTCATTTGCAAGAGAGACCTGTGAACAAATAAAACACATATAACAAATACTTACAACTCAGTCAGAATCAGCAGTCAAACATGCAGAGGTATATGAAAGCTTCTACAGTGTTATTGAAAGCAAGTACAAACAACATTATGAAAATCTATATACAATACTTACACATTTTCTAGACAAGAGATTCTAATTAATGTGAATACATAATTTATTCATACATCTACTGTATATAATATATTATTTTAAGCTTAATCAAGTGATTTTATGGAGCAGATATTAATTAAATGTTGTAAATGTATTTCCAACAGTAAGTTCACTTACAAACACATTTGTCATACAGATAATTCACTTGCAGATAACTGTCACAAAATGGGAAAATCGTTACACTTATTTAAACTCTTGGAGCGATTAGTTGAATGGGTTGGAAAGGGGATCTCCTCTGCAGGGACAGGATTCTGATTCTGATTTCTTGCACTATTGTGAGTTGACTTGGGAAATGTTATGTTTTACCTGGTTACACTGTCTGTTAAATCTGATTATGCTAATAACATCTGTATGAATTGAATCTGTGCCTTTCTTAATATGCTCTCTAATTAGCTTATCTGTGTATCCGTTCCCATTGCTGATTTTCAGACAGGTTTGCTTTTGTGTCTGGCTAACACGGACTGATTTCAGACCTCCATATTTTTTCTAAATGCTTAGTATAACTGAACATAAGAAGGCATCTGCTGCTTCAGACTTCTAGTTAATTTCTATGCTGTTGTTGGAAAAAAAAAAAAAGTTTTTATTTTTTACTGTTGACAGACCCTGAGATGTTCAGCGTACAACTACCTCACAAACACCTGGTGGAACCCTGTGTTTAACTTCTTTGAAAGGAACATCCAGACCCAGGTGCCCTGTGCTTTCTGCTGGCCGATCACTTGGCCTCCTGCCTGCTTTAAGAACTCCTGCAAGAGATACTCCATGGTCCAAAGTATACGAGAAGAATAAAGAAAGGACAACTCACTGAGGCCTTCAATAGCAGTGTTACAGTTAGCACTCAACCTTATGTAGCCAAGTCTATGACCTACAGGACAAAAAGGTGCAGGAGAGCTGCTAAGCTAATACCAAAGACAATGAGAAAAAGTACATATTGCATATGATTAAAGGGTACCTGTCACTTCATGTGAAACTTTAGTTTTACCGTTCTTATGTAATATAGGATCCTCAATCTAGTTCCAAAATTAAAACTGAGAGTGTTGTATTGTTTAAAATATCTGTTTTATTATTTAACTACTGTAACTCAAGTCAACAGGCTGAACTGAAGAGAAAAAAAAACTGAAAAAAGCAACCATACAGTCACATTGTTTACTGAACTTTGCTTCAGAGTATATTGTCTAGTACAATATCTCCTTGGCTAAGCCTGCAGCCTCCTTGACTTGGTGCAGTATGTACAATTACAGTAAAGGTAAGAGGAAGACAACCCTGTGTATTCGTTTGTGAGTTCTGTGGTCAGAAAGGCTGTCAGATCCGTGAAGTTCAAACATAAAGCAGACAAACTGCTGTGCAATAAGTGGTCCATGACAATCATCTTAAAGCTGAGGCTGATCGTAAGGGTTCTCTCCACAACCTTGGCAAGCATACTCGGCAACAGAGCCTTGTTTACACAAAGGCAGTGCTCATAATTGTTTTTTAAATGGAAAATACAGAACTGAATTCATAGATGTGTTACTGAGTAGAAATCACTCTCTCGAATGCTGTGGGTGCAGACCAAATTTGTGCAGTAATCTGCTGTTATTTGTACAATGGAATTGAAGGAACTGAATTCTCATCTATTAATATAATATTTCCTTTGTGTATGCATTTTTAGTTCAGATTGCGAGAACTTCTTCACTGTTACTGTTTCCTTTATTTTATACATTTTGTATGAATTTGATTAATTTGCTTTGTAAATGTATTAATTCCAGTCTGTATTACATGTTTATACAGTTATACAAGTGTTGACTTTAAGATGACCTTTTTCTATAAATGAACATTGACATTTTAATTGGCTGAATCTTTGCTGTGTATACATTGAACTAATATTAAGTGTATGTTAATATTAATTAAGACTTTACTTCCAACATAATTTTTTAGGGAAACAAAAACATATTTACTAATATGTTTTTAATATTGAATTTCTGTTTTTATCATTTTATTTTGTCTTTTTTGAGTATTTTAAAACTGTGCAATCAGTTTAAAACTTTGACTAGAAATATAGCCTATTTAATTTATATGAAATGAAGTGCTATTTAGGGACATTCCAGACAAAGAAAATGCTTGTGCCCAAGCTTTAAATCACAGGCAAGTTTAACTTGGTACTGGATCATAACATGGTAATGTATTACTATGTGCTTGTTGCCTCTAAATCAACTGTCTCTTTTGACATATTTTTGTGAATACAAACTACATTCACATGGAAATGGCACTTCTAAACTATGGAATGAAGATCTAAATTGTATATTTATTAAACTGTTATTCACTGTAGAAACATGTAATGGCTGTAGTTTTATGCGTGGTGGAAGGCTCCATAGAGACCTGAAAAATTCCAGAACGCTATGTCTTAAGACTATTTTTAAATGGATTACTGAGAATGTTTTATATTGATTTTATCATTTAAGAAAGATATAAATCAAGATCAGTGTTCATATATTATGTGCCTTAACAGTTGTGAAATAGTGAACACACACTATAAAATAAACTATCATTAGTCTGAAATGTTTATGTCGTCTACATACTGAAGTCTGTGTCATTATTGTATGTACTGTATGTCTGAAACAATGACTGTTATGAATAAAATATATGTATTAAAGCAGCCAAGTATGATTTGTTCACTTTGCAAAGAGAACACAGAATTTGAACAATTGTAACCACACGTTTAGTGACATAAGCTATTTCAAGGCAGTTATTATACAATGCATAAATCAGCTATGTTCTTATCAAAAGTGCAAAAAAGTGAGCGTTAAATGGAAATCATACATTGCGAGCATCCAGGGCTTCTTCCTCTACAGTCACCACATGTTGCATACAGGGCCAACTATTGCAAGAGCGCCTCCAAATAATTCCCTATATGCATTAATCATACTTTCAATCATTAAAAAATTAAGAAAACTTCCTAATATTCCCTTTTATTGCTTATTCGTACATACAAACTAGAAATGATAGTCCACCTAAAATTAGCAGATCTGATTGGTGGAAAGTTTTTTGACAGAACTTCACAATGATTAAGAAAACTTGCCTCCGTCAGTTCCATCAGGGGAACAGGGTTGAAGAAGTGAAGACCTCCAAACTGGTCCAGCCTGGCTGTGGAGCTGGCAATGTCTGCGATGGGGAGAGATGAGGTACTGCTTGCAAATATAGTGTGCCTGTCAAATAGCAGAAAACAAAAACAACAGATTGTCAGAAACATCTTAAATATGGGAAGTATTACTGGGATACAAAGCAAAATATATCAGTTCCCTTCAGTATTTCGGCCTTTCAAATGATGGGAAACATGTAACATCTGTCTTACTGTTGTTACTGTGCTGTCCGTTTTCAGAAAAATTACAGTTTACTGCATACAACTTTTAGGGGTTTTTTTAAAAAAAAATTTACATATCACAGGTGAGCATCGTACGATGAAACAGAGCCACAGTAAAACAACAATATAGTTGAGTTTAACTTTTCTATTTATTTGCAGAGAAATAACAAAGTGAGGGTGCTTACCGGCTCTCTGATTTGAATCAGACATAGTTAGACTCTTATACACACAAAAACAAAAACAAAAACAAGGAAGACATGATGCTGACAACCAAGGAATATTATCATTTAGAACTCCTTGTTGACCTTGCTGTAAGACCGGAATGTGCTAGCAACCCCCTTCTAGGATAAGCAGAGACAATTATCTCACAGGCTGTCTGACAATCTAAAGAACTAACATATTACAAAGGCTTCAGAAACATATCTCACAGTGCAGTATAAGTTGTAAGTATTTCTGCTGTTTGGCTCTGTAATCCACATAGAATTGGAAAGAAAACAATTTAAATGAGGTTAAAGTTCAGACTATCTGCTTTCATTTTAGAGTATTGCATCCATATCAGGTGATCTGTAAAGGAATTACAGCCATTTTAAAACGTAGTCCCACATTTTAGGGGAGCAATTGGACAATTGGATGGCTCTCAACATGAGAATCAAATAAGGGCTGTAATTCCTACACGGATCACCCAATATGGATGTAAAATATAAATACTGCCAAATGAAAGCTGACAGATTCCCTTAAAAGTAGGGTCAACCCACCTTTTTCGGTCACTACACTAGTCGGCCAATGAGCGTTACTGTTTTTCCCGGCCAATCAAAGAGCAGATATAGAAAATGTAGCCGCTGCTCAACCAAAACATACGCAGATCGGATATGTCTGCTGTGACGTGAATCAAGTATCTTATGGATAAACTGTTTTTTAAAAGATACGTGCATTTAATATTATAAAGCGTTACGTCGACTAAAGTTAACGCCATGCTGAGGCAAGTATGGCAGGAGCTACAATGTGTTACATCTCGGGGGTATACTTGGTGGCCTTGGTCGTGTTTTTAGCAGTGTTCTTTGTGTTACACATATTAAAAAAAAGAAAATTCTGTAACATTCCTCCTGGTCCGAAACCCTGGCCTCTGATAGGCAATTTTGGACAGTTTCTTGTCCCAAGTTTTGTTTTGAAAAGGTGTGTAGGTCAAAAACGAGAGCATAGGAAATCCGTTTCTGCATCCCCACAGGTTTTTCTAATGGACCTGTCAAAACGGTATGGCAATATCTACAGCCTTTTTATTGGTAGTCAACTGATAGTTATACTGACAGGCTACGAGATCGTCAGGGACGCCCTCTCAAATCGAGCAGACGTGTTTTCGGACCGACCTAATGTTCCTGTCGTAACTATAATGACTAAGCGGAAAGGTAAGTACAGTAGTAGTTGCGAAGTAGACTTACTGCAATCTGAAAAAAAGCTAGCCGAATAAACGTATGCATGCATGTAGTGTGTTCTAGTAACGTTAAAGCATTCCTGTCTGCTGTTGCTGTTCTGTTTCGTCTCTTTGTCAGAGCCTTTTTTACTAGACACACAGCTCTGTGAATAATAGTCCATGGCACTACCTGGAATATACTGTATAGCTACACATATTATTCAATAAAAGGTAGAAATACTGGTTCAATGTTGCCCAAAAAGATGATGAGGAAATTTGTATACATACTGAGGGCAGAATCATGTAAGATGGGGTAATGTTGATGGGGCACTTGAAAATGTGCTCCTAATTTCAGGTATAGTGTTTGCCCCCTATGGTCCCGTGTGGAGACAGCAGCGGAAGTTCTGCCACATGACATTACGGAGTTTTGGGCTGGGCCGGTTGAGCCTGGAGCCCCGCATCTTGGAGGAGCTGGCAGTCGTCAAGAATGAGCTGCTCAGAATGTACACAGACGGAGAGGGGACGGCTGTGGACTTAGCACCGCTCGTCAGCAACGCGGTGTCTAATGTGATCTCTTCCATTACCCTCGGTCAGCGCTTCCACCATGGCGATCGCCAGTTCCGCACGCTGCTGGACCTCATGGCCAGGGGCCTGGAGCTCTGTGTCAACAGCCCAGCCATCCTCATCAACGTCTTCCCCTGGCTCTACCACCTGCCCTTCGGGGCCTTCAAGGAAATCCGGCAGGTGGAGAAGGACATCACAGTCTTCCTGAAGGAAATCATCGGCCAGCACAGGTCCAGTTTGGACCCGGACAGCCCCCGTGACCTTATTGACATGTACCTGGTGGAGACGGCCCAGCAGCAGGAGAGTATGGGAGCTGGGGAAACCAGCTTCTCGGAAGATTATCTCTTCTACATCATTGGTGATCTCTTCATTGCCGGAACTGATACCACCACCAATACTGTGCTCTGGATGCTGCTGTACATGACTGTGTACCCAGACATTCAAGGTATCTACCCCATAATATATACTGATATGTGTATTAGAGGCAGTGTTTTTCAGTGGAACTGTTACTGATGCATTGTGGGTACTGTAGTTTCATATGGCGAGGAATTGCAAAAGCACTTTACTGTACATGATCAGCCTATTGGATCTCTTCTAATCTGATCTGATCTGACCTGATTGATCAGATGTAATGGATTCATTAATGGCTAGTTTGAAAAAAAAAAAAAAACAGTATCTGAGGTTTTACGTGGACACACAGAGTGGGTCACTTATCTTGCTTGGATGTTTCTCTGTTTGCTTCATAGAGAAGGTTCAGGCAGAGATTGATTCGGTTGTGGGGTCAGACAGGGTCCCCTCACTGACAGACAAGGCCAGCTGTCCTTTCACTGAAGCCACTATTATGGAGGTCCAGAGGATGACTACAGTCGTCCCCCTGGCGATACCTCACATGGCCTCAGAGACCACAGGTGAGATCATCAACAGGGCTGCAGTAATAGGCCACACAGCAGAGGAAAGAACCAATCACAGTGGTTACATGTCATTAGGTATATTTTTTACAAGCCCTTTAGTGATATGTATGGGATGTGATTAAAATAATACTTCTGGAATTTTTCCATGTATCCATTTAAATAACACTGTTTCCATCCCTAGTAACATATGATCCCTGCACTTCCTTAATAACTGGGTGTATCAAAGTCAAACCAATTTTGAACAATTTCATCCCATTGAATTCTGGTGTTTGTTGTTTTCTGCAAAGCTACTGTATACAAGTGAAAGAAGGCATATTTACCCTCATTAAATACATTTTATTTTGGGGTTTTCCATATAGAGTTTCGAGGATACACCATACCAAAGGGAACAGTGATTATCCCAAACCTCTGGTCTGTCCACCGAGATCCAAATGTGTGGGAAAACCCAGATGACTTCAGTCCAGCCAGGTTCCTGGATAAAAATGGACAAATTTTGAGAAAAGAATATTTCATTCCATTTGGAATAGGTATTGCTTATGTTCTAGTTTCAATAGAAGACATGATGGCACAAATATATAACCATAAGCAATATAGTTTAATTTCTGTTCTACAGATAAAAGGTAGGCCTTATTTACAAAGAAATCTCAGGGCAAACTGGGGGAATAGATCCTTGATAGATCCTGGATTGAATCTCAACCACACCGGTGTTTTCTAGACAGAGGGTGACACTTCATTTGCAGTCAGGAAGAAAATAATTAAATAACCGCCAGTTGAATTAAATGATATATAGTATATAGTAGCATTTTCAGGATCAAGATGCAATTTACTGAAATAGTGACGGACCGTATGCCTAATATTAACGCTGATTCACTACCATAATGACATTTTAATGCTCCTGAACCACATAAATATTAGAGGTTGGCGATTTTTAAAACGGTACATGCATTTGAATGTTGGAATGTTGATGCACTGATACATCTCTTTCCAGGCCGCAGGTTATGCATGGGCGAGCAGCTAGCTAAGATGGAGCTCTTCCTGATGTTCTCAAACCTGATGCAGGCATTCACCTTCAGGCTCCCAGACGGGCTGCCACCTCCCTCCATGGAAGGCCGATTTGGTCTCACACTGTCCCCACGCCCTTTCACTGTCCACGTGACTCCACGTCACAGAGACCTTCTGACGTCTGTTAGTTGTTCTACAGCCGATGGTTGTTCTGTTAGTTATTCTATGGCCAATGGTTATTCTGGTAGTTATTCTACAGGCGGTTCTTCAGGGTGAGTTCTGTTAGCAGAACGAGAGGGCACAAATGGGAATTGGCAAAGGATAAATGCTGTGCAGATATTAGGAAGTCTTTTTTCACACAGAGTGGTCACTGGGTGGAATAGCTTGCCAGGACATGTAGTGGAGGCAGAAACACTTGTGTGTTTTCAAGACCAGGCTTGAAACGGTGCTAGATACCATTCAGCTTTTAGGCAAAGTAAGCAGTCGGTACACTTAGTGGTAGCAAAAGGCAAGCATTGCTGTAATCATTTATTATTATTATTATTATTATTATTATTATTATTATTATTATTTATTATTTATTATTACATGGATCCAGTTGCCACAAACTTGAAATCAATCAACATTGCACTTGCACCTTAGCCTTGGATAAAAATATTTTTCCTACTTTGAACTGCACAAATTTAGCAAAACTTGATATTTTTCAACTACTTCATCTGTGACTGCTGTGAATTTTGACCTGCACCATATATTATATATTATATATATCATATATTTATGATGGATATTATTTTCACATTTTGTTTTCAAATAAGCTTGTAAGAACCTTTCTGGGCTGGTCCGTGAATACTGATGGCTTTCCATTTGAATTAAGGAAAAATGGGTAAGTGATATAATGGAAATTGGACCAAACTGGGTAACTGTGTATAAATCTGGAAGTTATGGAGTGAAAGCAGGCATTCAGGATTCAGGAATACATCATATTGACAAGTGGTATGAGTATTTGCCCTGTCAGTTTAACTTTCTCCAGACATTCTGGTCAGAAATGTTCAGATAGACAATAAGACTGAGAGTCCACGACTCCGTTTAGTGTGGTATTCTTGCACTTTAAAGGTGTGTATTTGATATACAGTGGCCTTCAGTTTTTGATAATTGTATTGTGTCGTAGATTTAGTTTCAAATTGATAAATGAATTATTGATAAATTTTTTCCCATCAATCGGTACTCGACCTATAATGACAAAGTAAAATATGTTTTTAGACATTTTTGCAAATGTATTAAAAATTTTAAACTGAAATCTCTCATTTATATACTGTAAGTATTCAGACCCTTAATTCAGTACTTTGTAGAAGCCCCTTTGGCAGCAATTACAGCTTTGAGTTTTCTTGGGGAGGTCCCTACAAGCTTTGCGCACCTGGATTTGGAAAGTTTATCCCATTTTCTCTTGCAGATCCTCTCAAACTCTTGTCGGATTGGATGGGAAGTGTCTGTGAACTGCCATCTTCAGGTCTCGTCACAGATGTTCTTTGGGTTTTAAATCTGGGCTTTGGCTGGGACATTCCAGGACAATCGGAGACATTCAAAGCCACTCCAGCGTTGTCTTTGCTCTGTTTCGGGTCATTGTTGTGCTGAAAAGTGAACCATCGCTCCAGTCTGAGGTTGTGTTGATCTCTGGAGCAGGTATTCTTCAAGAACCTCTTTCACCCACTAAATTCTGACCAGTCTCCCTGTCCCATGAAAGCATGCTTAGTTTTATTTTGAACTGTTGCTTTGAAAATGTACTCAGGGAAATTTGACATTGTTATCAGTTAAGATGGACAATAGTAGTTGATTTTGATATGATTTTGTTTCCTACTGTATTTTAGTATATTTTGGCTTTATTTTATACTTACTATACTATTAAGTTGAGCCAGGTTTGCTGTTGAATGAAAAAGTAATGAAGCCTGCTTTTTATTACTTCAGGCAGTAGTGTTTAATAAAAATCAACTATTTATAAACATTATAACTCTTTGTAATCCTTCTTTTTATGCAGTGCTGTATGTCCTTGTGTAAATGAGCTCATAACTGGCTAAATCTGTGATTTATTACTTATTTAAAAGAAAACATGTACTGCAATGCATACAAACATTACTAATTACACAAATTATTTTCCCCTACATTACAGCATGTTAAAGTTTAAAAGGGTAACAGGCTAACGGGGTAGTGCAAACTTAATTTGGTCACAAGAGGACAGTAAACTTGGTTGTCAGCATGTGTGAAAGCAGTGCTGTCCTAGTCTCGCAACACCAGCAATCGCTACTCATACAGTAAATATATCAGGTAATACAATGTGAATCACTCGCAAAAGTCCCCAAACACACCAGCCACAGAGTTAGTAGCTACAGCTTAGCAATACAGTGGTGTGAAAGTGTTTGCCCCCTTCCTGATTTCTTATTTTTTGCATGTTTGTCACTTAAATGTTTCACATCAAACAAATTTAAATATTATTCAAAGACAACACAAGTAAGCACAATGCAGTTTTTAAATGAAGGTTTTTATTATTAAGGAAGAAAAATCCAAACCTACATGGCCCTGTGTTAAAAAGTGATTGCCCCCTAAACCTAATAACTGGTTGGGCAACCCTTAGCAGCAACAACTGCAATCAAGCATTTGCGATAACTTGCAATGAGTCTTACAGCGCTGTGGAGGAATTTTGGCCCAATCATCTTTGCAGAATTGTTGTAATTCAGCCACATTGGAGGGTTTTCAAGCATGAACTGCCTTTTTAAGGTCATGCCACAGCATCTCAATAGGATTCAGGTCAGGACTTTGACTAGGCCACTCCAAAGTCTTCATTTTGTTTTTCTTCAGCCATTCAGAGGTGGACTTGCTGGTGTGTTTTGGATCATTGTCCTGCTGCAGAACCCAAGTTCGTTTCAGCTTGAGGTCACAAACACATGGCCGGACATTCTCCTTCAGGTTTTTTTGGTAGACAGCAGAATTCATGGTTCCATTTATCACAGCAAGTCTTCCAGGTCCTGAAGCAGCAAAACAGCCCCAGACCACACTACCACCACCATATTTTACTGTTGGTATGATGTTCTTTTTCTGAAATGAGGTGTTACTTTTACGCCAGATGTAATGGGGGGGACACCTTCCAAAAAGTTCAACTTTTGTCTCATCAGACCACAGAGTATTTTCCCAAAAGTCTTGGGGATCATCAAGATGTTTTCTGGCAAAATTGAGACGAGCCTTAATGTTCTTTTTGCTCAGCAGTGGTTTTCGTCTTGGAACTCTGCCATGCAGGCCATTTTTGCCCAGTCTCTTTCTTATGGTGGAGTCATGAACACTGACCTTAACTGAGGCAAGTGAGGCCTGCAGTTCTTTGGATGTTGTTGTGGGGTCTTTTGTGACCTCTTGGATGAGTCGTCGCTGCGCTCTTGGGGTAATTTTGGTCGGCCGGCCACTCCTGGGAAGGTTCACCACTGTTCCATGTTTTCGCCATTTGTGGATAACAGCTCTCACTGTGGTTCGCTGGAGTCCCAAAGCTTTAGAAATGGCTTTATAACCTTTTCCAGACTGATAGATCTCAATGACTTTCTTTCTCATTTGTTCCTGAATTTCTTTAGATCTCGGCATGATGTCTAGCTTTTGAGGATCATTTGGTCTACTTCACTTTGTCAGGCAGGTCCTATTTAAGTGATTTCTTGATTGAGAACAGGTATGGCAGTAATCAGGCCTGGGTGTGGCTAGAGAAATTGAACTCAGGTTTGATAAACCACAGTTAAGTTATGTTTTAAGAGGGGGGGCAATCAGTCTTTCACACAGGGCCATGTAGGTTTGGATTTTTTTTTCTCCCTTAATAATAAAAACATTCATTTAAAAACTGCATTTTGTGTTTACTTGTGTTGTCTTTGACTAATATTTAAATTTGTTTGATGATCTGAAACATTTATGTGTGACAAACATGCAAAAAAAATAAGAAATCAGGAAGGGGGCAAACACTTTTTCACACCACTGTATTACCTTTGTGCCATGCATTGTAACCCGCCAGGAAAGGCATAGTCTTGTACGTAATTCTATATCTTTTGGATAAAAAGTAATACCTGTGAGTTGGAACAAGTGTTGCCCTAGATACCAGCCAGAATTGTGGTAAAGGTCATGAATGGGATCGAAATGTCACGTGATCAGGAGTTCCGCGACCTTTTTGGAGTGTCGTCGTATCTGCTGTCTTCACATAACTTCCACACCATTTGCACCAGCTTTACGCCTCGGTTGAATATCATGGCTTTCGGCACACACCAATTTATTAGAACGCTTTCCTCCACCGCAGTACGAAATGCGGCGATTAAACACATTACGATCATTGGAGGTGGACAGATGGGCGCCGGCATTGCGCAGGTACAGTTATATTTGCCTAACTTAGTACACTAGATAAGAACAGTTGCATTGCTAGCAACGTAGCTACTGCTGAAGCATGTTTCAATGACATTGCAATGGTCTCAGCATTAACCGAGTTAGCCTTAGCTAAGCTACTTTGTTGCTTGATCATTCACAAGTTAGCCAGCAAGTGAAAACTCAACGAAGCCTGCTAGTTTACTGTCACGGCATGGCTAGTATTGTTATACCTACAGAATTTCCCGTTCCAGTTTATTTTCCTTCGTTGTTTTTGTTTGCTCAGTAGATAGCAAGTTAGCTAGCTAAGTGTCAGTTTAAGACAACGTTAGCCAGTTAGCTAACGTGGTTTAGATTTGCCAGCTAGTCTATTGGAGGTGAACTGATTGTAACACAATATTTACATTACATAATGTTTAAACTGTTCAATATGACGTTATACTTACATTTATTCATAGGAATCCTCCCATGGTCTCAAGCTGCATTTAAATGGAACTCCCTGCCATTACTGAGCTCCATTTCCTTGTAAATTTAGCTTAACCAGCGTTAGTTGGAAGCGTTGGTTTTTACGAATCTACACTGAAAGATGAGTGAGATGATGATGGTTTTCCAATCAATTTACCCATTTTCCTACTGTCTTTGTAAGGTTGCTGCAGCCACAGGCCACTCAGTGGTGTTGGTGGACACTTCCGATGACATCTTGAAGAAGTCCATCAAAGGTATTGAGGGCAGTTTGAAAAGAATCGTCAAGAAGAAGTTTGCGGACAAACCGGAGGTCAGTTTATCATGCACATAAACATAGAGCTTTCGCCCAGCAGTAATATGCCAGATTACTTCATTGTTACTCTGTTTGCTTACTTGTTTATTCAGATAAGCTCCATAAAGCTTCATGTTTAGCTTTTAGCGATTGGCTTTTGGATTTCCGAATTGGATATTGATGAATGAATATCTGCTCTTGGTGCTTCTCTTGGTGCTCCAGGCAGGAGAAGAGTTCGTTCAGAAGATATTGAAGAATGTGTCGACAAGCACGGATGCTGCATCAGTTGTTCCTGGCACCGACCTGGTACTGGAGGCCATAGTGGAGAACCTCAAGGTCAAGCAGGGCCTCTTTGGTAGTCTGGACAAAGTGGCCCCTGAGTGAGTCCCCTTCCTATGTTTTCCTTCCTGGAAACTACTGTGTAATGTTTAGGCAATCCCATGCAATGCGTGTGATTATCACAGTACAATGCAGATAATATTCAGAGTAATTAATAACAATGTATTGGTTCAGATATAAGCAATGTATGTTTAACACTTTGTAATACTTTACTACCTAAGATGCTACTTATGTGTTATTTCTCACTAATGCATAATATTAGAGTGGTGTGCAATAAGCTATTATTTTTCAGACACCTGAGATAAATATTGTATAAGATTGCTGTGTTTCTCTTAGACAGAAATACCTAAGATTGTAAATGTAAGTTTGACTTCCCAATGATGCATCACATACTTAAGATATGTAGTATAACCAGTTTGTGTCTGACCATCTCTTGTGCTTGTTTCCGATTTGTCAGGCACACTATATTTGCAAGCAATACCTCATCTCTTCCCATCGCAGACATTGCCAGCTCCACAGCCAGGCTGGACCGGTTTGGAGGTCTTCACTTCTTCAACCCTGTTCCCTTGATGAAACTGGTGGAGGTGAGTTGCCATGCCAAACATTTACACAGACAAATGTCAAATGATTAACAATGACTTTTTCTTAAAAACTACGCAATTTATTTTTCATGTTTGCCATCAGGCTTTCTCGCAGACTTGGGTTAACTTCAGACGTTATTTGGAAGCCTATGTAAGACGAATGTATGAGCCCTTGTGCTGAATTAAGCTCATATAATAAATATGAACCAAAATGACTTTACTAATTACTAATGCAGTAATTTCTTTGATAAAATAGGAATAAATTAAACAGAAAATCAAATACTTTTGTGTTTTGAGCATCAGTGTGTGACCTTGATGTTATTTTGAGTGGAAGCGGACTGAACCATTTTTTGTGATGTTCTGTTCAGGTCATTCAAACACCAATGACCAGTCAGGCCACCTTTGATGCTCTCCACGACTTTAGCAAAGCTTTGGGAAAACATCCAGTGTCTTGTAAAGTATGTTTCTTTGAATGATTATTTGTTCTTAAAACATTGTTACCTTTATTTTTGGTATTACCTTGACAGTAATCATCCATTTCACTGTATAAGTGTTTAACTCTGTATCTGCCATGTGGTCATTTGTGTTTTGGAAGGACACTCCTGGATTTATCGTGAATCGCCTCCTGGTGCCTTACATGATGGAAGCGATCCGACTACACGAAAAAGGTACAGTTCACTGCTGATCATATTGCTTCCATCTTTTCTAATAAAAGCATTTATTAGTAATCTTCACAGAATGTTTCCACACAAATATCAGGTCCTTATGTGTATTGATTTTAGCATTATTCATGTTGGTGCAGATGGCGCAAAATCTGTATTTTTCCAACTACACCAGCCCTGTGTGTGAGATAATAATTCTAGTCCTTCTGAATCTCTTCTTTACTCAGGCCATGGATCAAAGGAAGACATCGATGTGGCCATGAAACTTGGCGCCGGCTACCCCATGGGCCCGTTTGAGCTACTTGATTATGTTGGACTGGACACTGCAAAGTTCATCATTGATGGTAGTTTTTAACAAGATATTATCCTTGCCTTTCCCTGAAAGGAACAGCGATAACTGTATTAATACTTCTGTTTAGCATTATTCATGTTGGTGCAAAAAACATTTCTATTTATGCCTTGCGTCAGTACTAGTGAGCAAGGTTCAGACCCTTGAGTAGAATTTTTGGTATGTAGCAACTATCTTTATCAACTCATCGTATAATATGAATGTCATTTTTTCATTTATGAACTTTAAGTGAGTTTGGTCCCCTTAGGAGTTTGGGGAGGTTTGAAGGCTACGTTTACTCATGTTAGCATAACTGAGAATGAATGCTATGTCTAGAATGAATGTTGTTTCCCTCTTGCTGATGTTACTGTGATGTGGTCTTCATTCCAGGCTGGCATGACATGGACCCTGAGAACCCCCTGTTCAACCCGAGCCCCATGTTGAACAAACTGGTGGAGGAGGGCAAGTTTGGGAAGAAGACTGGAGAAGGATTCTATAAGTACAAGTAGCACTTTATGGCATGACCGGCTGCTGAGCATTGGTGTTTTCAGAGAGATCAGCCCAAGGTAAGTGTGCTCCGGCCCAAAGCTAGAGGCCGAGGCACTCAGGGGCTGTTTCAGTGAAATTGTGAAAATTCAGGTGCAACACGGAGTGCCTTTCTGAACACTTAACTGTTGTTATTTAGTGCACGCCAAAGTCTTTCTATCGCGCAGTGTAGTATGAAAATAAAGGAATTGTTTTTTAAATGTCTACTTCTTTTAGTTGCTATACATATGTGGACACATTATTCGCTCTCAGGCACAAGTGAAACATGTCGTCCTTCACAATACAAAGAGGATCACAGTAGCCTACACAATGGTAACACAAGAGGGAGCCAAAATACCAAAATGACAGAATTTAACTACCCAGTTGTGGAACATTTTTGTAAATATGTTGCTTTTTGTTGTAAATATACAATATACATGTCAATATGCTCTAAATGTAACGTATATCACAGTAAATTATATTTCACCAATGGGTTAAACAAGCTGCTTATGCGAGAGTGGAATTCAGGCAGTTGTGTGATAGAGGGATAAATGTATAACTTGCAATAGGAGGGAACTGACTTGATCTCTGAAGCTAATCACAGCCAAGATTGCACATTCAAAATGCAGTGTCAATTATTTACAACTGGGTGTGATGTGAAAGTGGCTGCAGTGGCCAACTGGTTTTTTTGATACAAGTATGTTGTCAAACATGTACAGTGCTGTGAAAAAGTACCTTTCTCCTTCCTGGTTTCCTCTATTGTTTGTATTTTTAGACAAAACCCCTGTGAAAATGTAATTGCCCCCTTAATCTTAAAAACTGGTAGCACCACCTTTAGCAGCAATAACTGCTATCGAACACCCAGTATAATTTGATATTAGTCTTTCTTATCGCTGTGGAAGTATTTTAGTCCACTTTTATTTGCAGAACTGCTTTAATTCAGACACAATCATAGGTATACCATGATCCAAGGAAACGTCTTCATGAGATGAAAGAACAGTTGTTGAAATATATCAGTCCTGGAAAGGGTGACAAAGCCTTTTCTAAGGCTCTGGGACTCCACCGAATCTCAGTGAGAGCCATTATCTCCAAATGGAGAACAATTGGAATAGTGGTGAATATTCCCAGGAGTGGCTGGCCTGCCAAAATCCCTCCATGGGCACAGTGTTGACTAATCCAGGAAGTCACGCATGATCCCAGAAGAACTTCCAAAGACCTGCAAGCCTCTCTATCCTCAGCTATATCAGTGTTCATGACATTAAGAAAGAGACTGGCCAAAGAAGGAATTCTTGAGAGTAGCAAGGTAGAAACCACTACTAGCTAAGATAAACATCTATGCTCATCTCATAATTGCAAAGACAAAAAATAAAAACCTCAATGATCCCCAAGCCTGTATTATATTCTGTAGACAGAAAAGAGTCCAACATGGACCTTTTTGAGCGATATGGGTCCCATTATGTCTGGCATAAAGCAAGTATAACATTTCACGCTGGTGTATGGATACGTTGTTGCCTCGGGACCTAGAAAACTTGTATTATGAAGGAACTGTGAATTCTGCTCTGTACTAGAAAATTCTTAAGGAGACTGTTTTGCAATCTGTCCATGAGCTGAAGCTAAAGTGCAATTGGGTTATGTAACAAGACAATAATCCAATGCACAAAAGCAAGTCCACATCTAACTGACTGAAAAGAATCAAAGTTTTGCAGTGACTTAGTTAAGTCCCGATTCGAATAGAGATGCTGTGGCAGAAAAGAGCAGTTCATGAACCAAAAAATGATTTAACTTTATCAAAGTGGGTCAAAATTAAATGTAAAAAAACAAAGTTCACTCTGGTTCCCTTTGTCTAATATTACATTTTGTCTAAAGATCTGAAATCATTCAGTGTGAAAAATATACAATAATAGAGCAAATGAGGAATACGTTTTCACAGCCCTGTACAGTTGTTGTTATTGTTCAATTTCACTTAGCTCTGGTGTTTTTAAAATGGCTGTACAGTAATTTAAAAACAATGCTTTTGCAATCCTATCACCCTTTTCCTTATTGCTTTATGAAGGTACCAAATGAATGCATTTCCTTGTCAATGGTTCCACAATAAAATGCATTCATTTGTGACTGAGCTTATCAAATGGATCTCTTCAGACATGTTGACCTCGGTAACAATGCCCTTGAATTGCGGGGAGCAGTGTCATTCTTGGCATAGACAAGTTCAGTTAAGTACACCTTCTTTCCAAACTCAGTCCCACTCCATGGCTGGACAGTTTTTTGAGGACCGAATCCTGGAATATGTATGGACAATTCCTAGGACCTAGGAGTTTCTGCAGCATAAAATTTTTTTCCTATCACTCTATCACAGTCCAGCTTCTCTCATGGTCAGCACTCCCTGCATCATCAACAAAAGTAGCTCAAACAAGATGAGGTCCTATTTTAAAGGTTAATATTAAACATAATGTACTTGTCATGTACTTGAGGCAAAATACATTATTGTAACAATAGTTTTATGAATTATAAATGAATTAATTTCTTCATTAAAATCTGGTACTGCATTGACTTGCATGGTGTCCTTAACCAACCATCAGCTACAGCACAATAAATGTGAAATATTTCTACAATCAAAAATAAAATTTGTCATAAATTTTTGAAGGTAAAATTCAAAACGTTTAATGTTAAAAGTTGTGCTCCCTCAGGTTAGCAAGAACATAAATACTGTCCCCTCCAAAAGTATTGGAACAGCAAGGTCAATGTCTTTGTTTTTGCTACACACTGAAGACAAGAGTTTGAGGTCAAAAGATGTACATGAGATGACAGAATTTCAGTTTTTTAATTTCCTGGTATTTTTAATTGAGAACAGCTTAGAACATATCCCCTTTTGTATCAGACCACCCACTTTTTAGGTGAGCAAAACATTGGAACATGTAACTGACAGGTGTTTCTTGTTGAACACGTGAAGACTGCATTTGTGTTAGAAAAGATAAACCAAAATGAAGACCAGAGAGTTTTTGGGAAAAGCTAGCCATTTTGAAGCTTAGAAAAGAGGGGAATTGCAGAAGCATTGGGGATAGCTTGTACTTGGAATGTCCTGAAAAAGAAAGAAACTGCTGCTGTACTGAACAACAGAAATTGAACAGGTCGACCAAGGAAAACAACAGCAGTTGATGACAAACATTGTGAGAACTGTGAATAAAAATCCCAAAACATCTGTCAGTGACATCGCAAAATATCCACAGGGCAGGGGAGAAGGTATCTCAATCAACCATTTGAAGGAGACTTAGCAATATAGAGGCTATACCACAACATGCAAACCACTCATCAGTAGTAAGAATCGGAAAGCGAGATTACAATTTTTAAAGAAGTACAGAGATGAGGCACCAATGGTCTGGAACAAAGTTTTATGAACTGATGAGACCAAGATTAACCTCTACCAAAGTGATGGAAAGGCCAAAGTTTGGAGAAAGAAGGGATCTGCTCATGATCCAAAACATACAAGCTCATCTGTGAAGCATGATAGAGGAAGTGTCATGGCTTGGGTTAGCATGGCTGCTTCTGGAGTGGGCTCACTTGTCTTTACGATGTAACTCATGATGGTTGCAGCATGATGAATTCAGAAGTCTACAAAAAAATTATGTCTGCCAACAGAGAAATGCGTTCAAATTAATTGGGAGGAACTTCATCATGCAGCAAGACAATGACCCAAAACACTGCCAACACAACTAAGGACTTCATTAGGAAGAAAAAGTGGAAGGTTTTAGATTGAAGGTTTTAGTAAATCACCAGACATTTACCCTATTGAGCATGCATTTAATCTTCTAAAGAGGAGATTGAAGGGAAAAACCCCCCGGAGCAAAAAACAACTGAAAGAGGCTATGGTAAAAGCCTGGAAAAGCATCACAAAAGAAGAATGCAACAGTTTGTTCAGTTTGGAAATAAAAGCTGAAATTATTTAAAATGTATTCAGTGTATTGCAAAAACAAGGGAATTGGCCTTTCTGAAGGGACTATATACATTTGTGGCTGTAGTTTTCACATTCTGGTATTAATTAATGGAATAGCAAGGGTCAAAAGCAAAGACCTTTGGCTTCTTAAAAATCGGCATGCGCAGTGCTAGACCCGATATTGGATATAGGAACATTCTAAATGGAGCAGAATGGCCTGCTCTTGACACTTGTATTGTTTTGTTTTTTTACCACTAGATGACACTGTTGACACATGAACGAATTCCATCGCCGCGACTCATTGATGAGTACAAGATGTCATAATATACACAACATTCATGTGTGTTGGAGGGAGGGGGCATATTTAATTTTATATTGGGGTATAAAAGCTCCAAAAACTAGACCCTTATAAGCGGAAGTGATTTGTGACAAACATTTTGAAGGTCAGAAATAATGTTCAGTCAATGCTGCCTCTTTTATTTTTTCTTAAAAAAACATGTTTAAACACATATCAAATGTGACCACTTGGGAGCAAAGTGCTGAACCAAGGTGACAGATTCAAAAATAAGACATAGGATAAAAATGCATTAATCAGTTATTAAATCAAAAAGACATTACAGAAAAGCCTGCATGAAATAAACATGGGAGAGACCACACTACTAACTACCAGAAAGAGGAAAAAGTACATTGCAATAAAGGAAAGGCAGCCAAGTGCTAGGGTAAATATATATTTATATATATTTGTTTCATTTGTCAGTTTATAACAACAAAATATAGGCTTCTGAACACCTACTCCCTGTCTTCGTTCAAAAATCACCTGCAAAAATACAAAGACAGGTAACAAACATATTCTGAAATGTTTATTATTTTTTTAAAAGTACACATACTGAACTCTATGGTACATATATCCAAAAGACTCACTATTTGTTACAAATAGTTTTCAAAAGAACCCTTTTTTCATTTCTGCAATTATGCCTCAACAGAAAAAAGAAACAAAATAAAAATGCCTTTCATGTCTCCAATGCTTATTTTAGAATATTCTGATATAAAAACAATTAAAAATAACAGAAACCACTGAAAATATACATCAATGAAATAATAAAAAAACACGAAATTAAAAAATACCAAAAAAAATAAAATTGAACCTAAAATAAAAGCTTGTCCTCGACAGTGATCCTTTTGTGCGCCGATGTGGGCTTTTAAAATTGAATTTTTGGAGTGTCTCCTTGAGAGTACATACATTCCCATGTTCCTCATGAAAGTCTGGAGGGCGGAAAGGAAGGGGGTGGAACTTCTTGGGCGTGGGTTCAAAAGTCCAGTGGAAATTAGGTGACCGGGTGGCATGAGAGACGTGACTGGACCGAACAACAGGACAGAGGTGTCACAACTGAAAATAACACACAAACAGCTGTGTGGAATGGACCGAGACTTCAGGGGCTGTGCTCAACGAGCACCAGTGACTGAGCATTTCTTGTGAATGTGTGTGTTGTGCACTAGTATGGGTCTTTACAGCTGTGATAGTCTTTTTAGGGTGTCCATAGCGACGGCTGCAGGAGGAACGTGTCATTAAATGTGAGGGTCCTCTCGGGTTGGTGGTCGTGTGGTGTCTAACAGGCTTCCATCTCTAAAAGGGGGCCCGTAGCTGTTGCC